>NW_017670362.1:624261-670902 GCF_001879085.1 Nicotiana attenuata | reverse complement strand
GGGGGGAGGGAAAATTCCCTAAGAAGCAATTATATTGTAATCAAACTTTTCTAAAAGAATATATTCGTCCTATTATTGGGAATTTCTATTTCTACTATATATAAATGAGCAAGGGTGGACGAACACTGCTCTAATTGATTGTACAAAAAGCACGAAAAGTTGTATGTTCACAATTGTAGATCTTGTAATTGGATCTTCATATCTATACGTGTACTCTTTTTTCTATAAGCACGTGTACTGCCTTTTCTTTTCCACTTATTGAACGTATTTTTATTCATTAAGGAATCCCAATTCCATCACCTTCTTCTTCTATCAGTACTTCTCTTCCTCCCCCTCTCTTTCTGTTACTTTCATCTTCTCTGTTACTAAATTTTTCTCTGCAAAAGTTCCTGAATCCTCTTTGTTCCAAATTAGCCTGCGGTTATGGATCGCATCTTCGTTAGCTCTTCTTCGATGTCTGCATCCTTTTAAAGGTTTTTCATTTGGTTATGTTTCTCATATCTTGTAAGTTTTCTCCATGCTTCCTTCTTCAATATACCCAATTTTCGTGTAATGGAACTTTGGTGGTACCTATTTGCTTTTTTTCATATATTTGGATAGTTTTTTGTTGGATTTTTTCTATACGCATATTAGTAATTATTTCTAATTTGCACATGCATGTTTGAAAATAGATACCTAGGTGCGTGATTTTGGATATTTGATGAATGAAAATTTGGTACTTCTGGGTAATCAACTCTAATAAGTTTTTTCCTCTTCAGTTTTGATATTCCCAAAACAGATTATATAATTGAAATTTCAGTGATGTTCTGTTCTTTTTCTCTTTGATGATCAGTTAACCAATGTTCATTTAACTGAGTGTTCAAATCTGGTTGTGGGGGTGAGTTTTTTTTGAGTATGATAGTTCATTTTAAGTGAAGTATGCTTTATATCATGTGCTTTTCTTAGTTTTTTTTATACTTAAGTAGGTAGTTTTGGAAAGTAAATTATTTTCTTCTGCTTTTCTATCTCTTGGTTGCGAGTACTTTGGCCATTATTCATATTAATGAGTAACACTATTACATCATTATGAACACTGATACATCCAATGTGTTTGGAATGGTTTTCTTTTACTCTTTTTCTTCTTTTACAGGTCCTACAACATATTCACCTCTCATGAGCAATCCAAAATGTAAACCATCTATTTGTTGAACGGTATTGGTATGTGTATGTGTGACCTATATTGTTGATGTATTCAATTTGCTTGCACGTGTATTTTTATTGCACTATTGCTACTATTTGTCAAAATTGGCGTTGATAAGAAAATTTAGATATATAAATTATAGCTTTTAAAAATTATACCAAATTATAGATATTGATTCAACCAAATTATAGAGTACTTGGAACGAAATGACCATAATCCAGGATACTGCAAATTGGAGAGTGATGTTAGGTTTATGCCTTTGCATTTGGCATAATATATTTTCTCAAAGTTCATGTGTATTCTCTTCATTAATATTGGAAAGCGATATTTCATTGCAATGAAGCATGCACATGTTTCTTTTAGTTGCATTCCCTTTCCCGCTTCACCTTCTTCTTCCATTAGCTTTCTTTATCCCTTCTGGCTTTGTTGGGGTTTTTTTTTGTTTTATTTTGGTTGGTTCTGTAAGTCGCTACTATAGTTTTTTTATTAGTTTAGATCTATTTTCCTTTTATGTGGTATGAAATGTGTCGCGTTCTTTGAGTTCTGTAGCTCTACGAGTGAGTTTTTAAGGATTTCATTACTACCCACACTCTAATACTGGCCTTACTCATGTAATATAACAACTTAAAGTTTGTTTATTTGTTATTTGCATTGAGGTATTTTAGATTTGGTCTAGGATCGAAATTACGGGGTTTTTTGGGGTAAAATTTGTCACTGGTTTTAATGGCTAATCAATGATATTCTTAATTTTCTTAACACGAATTAATGATATTCTTGACTCTTGGTCTTTAAAGCAGAGGGTGAGAGCTAAGCGAAATTGAGAAGTTGGAAGAGGGAAGAAAACAAAAGAAGAAGAAAAATAAGGATAAAAGCAGAACAATTCAACAAATAAAGCCGAAAGAAATATACCAAAGAAGTCTTGCTTTGTGAGTCTGCTTTTCCGCTAAGCAGCTAAAACATATGCCCGCCTCCTACCTTGACAAGTTGAGTTTACTAGTTTCTCAAATTTATCCCAAAAAAAGATTTATCTGTGTTTCTGTAGCAACATATAGAATTATAAATAAAATGAAGGATTCACAATTTGCTAATTTAGAATTGCAAAGAATATTCTCTTACATTTCACATACTTAGTTGACTCTTCTTCTTTTGCTCTATTTATTTTGGGAGAAATGTTCCTTGCTGCCCCTGACAGATTGTAATTGTTTCTTCAGAATCGATAGTATAACAATTTAGGAACTAAAGTGGAACAATACATTCATTCTCACTATGCTATAGTTTTTCACCACTGAATAAATAAACTTTTTACATGTATTATCCTTTGGAAAAGCTTATAGTTGCATCAACTCTTTCAAATGTAAACAAAATCATACTGTGTGTGACTTTAAAAAAGAAGAATTATGGTTGAGAGTGATTTACAATTAGGAGGAATGCATAACAACATTTTGAACTAATTAGATATGATAGAAACTGTCAGCATATTTAGGTTATTGTGTCGTCTTAGCATAAATCAATTTTTTACAGGTTTAAACTGTAAAAAGTAACTTTAGGGGATTATATTTTGCTGTAAGTTTACTACCAATTGCAGGTACTAAATGGTAAAGTGAACAGTAAGTCATATACAAATTATGTGCCTGTCTTGGTGGCCACATTAGCATGCCTTATTGTCGATTTGAATTTGACATGACACCCCACATGAGTGTGCTCTTTGGAAAATTAATTTTTGATTTCGAAAATGACGGAGACTACAATAGTTCCAGATTTTCCTTTGTGCTTGGTTATCCTTCCATTGTTCAACTATATATTTATTTATTTTAAGTATTTATTGGATTTTGATCAGTGATTGTTGCTAAGCTACTTATGTTCTGCCATTTTGTTACTTCGGAACTTAACCCGAAATGGCTGGGGAGATCGAAAGGTTCCTTTTTTTAGGGGTACTCCCAGGAACAAATCCAGTGGAGGTAGGGTGCGGCCTGTAGCTCAGAGGATTAGAGCACGTAGCTATGAACCACGGTGCACTTCATTTAGAGATGCTTTTGGGATGGTTGATATTGACTTTTTTTTAAATGACCAACTCATCCGTTTCACAAAAATAAACTCATAATTTCGAATAAGTTGATTCCCTACCATTTTGTGGCTAATTTAACAACCTTGCTATGTCGCGCACGTGCATTAGCACGGGCATCATTTTCTAGTTTACTTATAAATGCTTTTATGAAATAAGTTTCATCCAAATATCATTCTTAAATTTTTCGACTCAAAAGCTGAATTGTCACAACCAAGCAGGATAATACTCGATAATGTACATTTGAGTCATTTCGTAATTAGATTTCCTTAGAAAATTGAGATTTTTAATCCTTTTTTTTCAATATAGAAGAATAGTACATGAATGATGACTCTTGTATAGGCGAAAAACTTGACGTCACGCATTGCTGTGATGCATCGATATTGTGACGTATTAATCTAATCCCAAAAGGTCAAGGTCATATCGTCGAGGTCGGGTAGCTTAATAGAAGACGAGGACGAGGACGAGCACCCATCCTCGACACACAGTAGCGGCTAGTTTAAGGATTTAGATTCCCTAGATAATAATCTAGTGAATATTTCTCTATGTTGTATTATTTAGGGTTTTGTAGCCCATGTATTCTTATAAATAGGAAGAGATGTAGTTCTAGATAGGAAGAGATGTAGTTCAAGATGGGGATGGAATATTTTTGTAAAGAACATCGTTGACATTTTCTGTAAAGATTCCCCTTTATTGAATACATACAAAGCCTAATTTTACACTTCTTCTCCTTTATCTTTCTCTCCCAATCTAAGAAGAATCAGAATATTCAATTGCTTATCATCATCCATTATTGTCAGAAAGCTCAGTGGAAAATCTCACCCTTGTCGGGTAAACTTTGTCCCATTTGTTATTTAAAAGTTATTTATTATCGTTTATTGCTACCTTCCACGTTTTCAAACCATTATTTCTCCATCCTTATTCTAGGATATTCTTAACTAATAGCTCACATTAAATATTCGCCATTAAGGCACTAGATCTGCTATTGAGTATTAATATTGACTTTGATTCGATAATTTTAATTGTATAAAAACCTAGATCTAATGCCGCGAAGTTTACATTTATAAACTTCTGGCTCATGATTCGCTCTTATATTCCTTTCCTACTATAATTCCATCGACGTGACATTACATAAGAGATATTAATCATGATTCATGCAAACGATTAAACACCAAAAAACATTTTTCACTAAAAGGAAAAAATGCCTTCTTCATTTATTTTTTTCTCCATCAATTCATTTGAAATAGTTTCTAAATTTTTGAGTGTTGGATAAAGAGGTTTCTTCTGGAAAATATTTTTCACCGGAAGAAACTGTCTCACTAGCCATGGTATCAAATACAGTGTCATTGAAATTACTCCTCCCTCGCTCCATGCTTGTTTTGCAGAAGTACACCAAGTTTCAGGCTCAGCCCCTCAAAGTCTCAAACCACTTTAGACTTAAAGTACAGGTGGAGAAAGAAATTTTAAGTTCATGGGTTTTAAATGCTTAGATATAATAACTTTGGGTTCAGAATAAATTATGTATGAAATATTAAGTGAATTTTCAATACAATATATGATCTCAGTTATGCCGAATCCGTAATCAAATACTCTAGCTCCGCCCTTGAAAATCAATACAACTCAATTTTACATGTGGGTATAATCTAACACTCTTTTGACATGAGATGCAAATGAATGTAGGTTACAAATCAGCTATATGTTATCCAAACCCAAGGGCATTCACAAGGATTCAATTGCATAATTTGCTTTCAGCGTCCAAAATCTAGGATTAAAGTGACCGTTTACTACTGGGTGTAACAACAAACAATAACGATTCATTGTAATTCTACAAGTGGGGTTTAGAGAGGGTAGTATGTATGCAGACCTTACCCGTACTCCAAAGGAGTAGAGAGGCTATTTCCAATAGACCCTTGGCCCAAGATAATGGTAGATGACAGTGGAGCAGTAACATCAAAGGAAGTCAGAAAGATAACACCAACAACGTGATAACCAGAAAGTAGAAAGAAAAGCAATAACAATTAGCAGTAACAATGGCACAATACTACAGACACAATGGAAGTAATAAGGACACAACAAGAGCCACTAGTATCCTAAGACAAAACAGTATCAAACTAGCGTTCTACAACCTTACCTGCAACCCTAATGAAGTAATATGGACGCAAGAGGAGCTACTAGCAGCCTAAGACACAACACTATTAAACTAGCCTCCTACCTCCTAAGCTACGACCTTAATGCTCGACCTCCACATCTTCCTATCAAGGGTCATGTCCTCGAAAATCTGAAGCCACACGATGTCCTGCTTGATCACCTCTCCCCAGTACTTCTTAGGCCTCCCTCTACCTCTACTCATACCCATCAATGCCAGCCGTTCACACCTCTTACTACTGAGTGCAAACTATTTACCCTCAAATTCGGATAACAATTAAACTTATATTGTGGTTTTAAGGATATGTGATTTCGCCCAATACCAATTGATAAGCAAGAAAATAAGTGAATAAATTAGAGAATAAAATAAATCAAACCAGTGTGCTAGCCAGGTCTCGACCTCGACTTGGGGTAGTCTCGAGGTGGGGTAGTAAGAACAGTAAATGATAAAGCAACTCTGATGAACAATAAGTGAAATAGCAGGAAATTAATGAGTGTATATATTCTTGTTAATGAACAATGATGATGCTACAAATGAATGAACCCTCTTTATATAATAGAGGAGTCTTAAATAAGGTACACTTCTAATTATAGTAGGAAACCATATTAACATCTAATTAACCGTTGTACATTGATCCGTTCCGAGATTCATGCTACGATCCTCGACCAATCGTAGATATCTCGCCTTTTCCGTTATCAAGCTATGCCGACGCCACTCGAAGTCTGCCTCTTTCTGGCCGCAATCTATGTTGACCTCGGTTCGGACTCGACGTCCTATCTCTTTGACGTGACATTCCTATCTCGGCCAAAGAATGAAATCAAGTAGCCCCAATTTCTATCGTATACAGATAGTTCCCTCGTTTCTTAGAGTAAAACGATAAGAAAAGACTTGAGCCTCGATTTTATGGAGACCCTACTAATGATGTCATCCCCGTGACGTAAGTGATCGAGGTGACCGAATGTCCGGTCGGTATAGTTCCCCAAACCATTAATGCTTTCTAGTGGGCGGTCGGCCACTAGCACCACCGAACCGTAGCCATGAATCTATAAATATAGGCTCTTTGGTTGAATCAAAATTTTACTTTCACCTCCACCAAGTTTTCTAAGTTTCTTACTCTCTGCATCTCTTCTCTTTCACCACCCATTGAGTCAACTTTGTTAGTACCAAAAATACCAAAATTTACCTTTCCGCTTCCTTCTACCCGAATCAATGGCGAAAACCTCCAAGACCGTCCCACAAAGGAGAAAGCTTCTTCCTCTTCTTCCCGGCTGGTCGGTGACAAAACGGCGGTGGAACCGCTCCCTCACGAGTATGTTCCGGGCCCTTGTGTTCTAAAATCGAACTTCAATAGAGAACCCTCCATCGATGCCTGGCCGATGTGAACACGTGTAGAGATACACGCGCTCGATAACGACGGACCATCTCGAGGCACTGAAGAGAGACTCTAACTGGGGGGTCGAGGTCGTGGTACAAATCCCCACTGTTGCAATTTTCTTTTCCTTCTTCTCCCTTTAACCTAACTTTATCTTTCTTCTCATATAGGCTTTTACCAAGTCTCGGGACGACCTGAGCCAATGCAAGGTCGAGCTCCAGAAAACCTCGGAGGAGAGGAATGCTTTGAAGCTCCTTTGCGGTCAAAAGGATGAAGAGCTCAGGGATCTTCGAGTAGACTTGGCCCGGACTCGTAAGGAAGAGGCCGAGCTGAACGAGCAGGTAAATGTAATTTTAAGAACATATGGGCTTGACTCAAGAGTGGAGGCTAACACTTCGATGTCTCAGTTGCAGCAAAACATTAAAAGGATCGAGCTGTTCCGGGGGGAAGTCGATCAAGTTAAAGCTGATTGCAATCGGTGGAAAGAGAACATGGACCGCCTAGCTGTGGAGAAAGAGGCTGCCTTGGTGCGACTGTCGTCAGCCGAAGTTCAACTTCGAAGTACTAAAGAGAAGAGCTCAGCCCAAGCCAAAAGGATCGAAGAGCTCGAGGTCGAGCTTGCTGAGCCCAAGGCATAGGTCGAAAAGGCGAAGGTCTTAGCTAACAAGTCCATAACCGTGTACCTGGTTGATGCCGAGGCTGCCCAAACTCACCTGAAGGAGGCCGCCGATCGAGCGCGGTGGAGTAATGATCTGGCCAAGTGCCAATCTCGGATGGGGCCCTCAAGGAAATTCATGCTCGAGATTTTGACCTTTCCAAAGCAATAGCTCAAGCTAAGGTGCTTGAAGCTAATGCCAGGTTGCTTGCCTCCTCCAATGATGACAATGATGATGAAGGCAGCCAAGGCGGGTCTGATAATAGTGAGGGGCCCGAAGGAGAAGCTCCCCCCGAGGGAGAAATTAGCCTCGGGCATAGTTAGGATTTTATTTTTCCTTTCTCTTCTGTAAGACCCTTGTCGGTGCCTTGTACATATATTTGCCCATATATATAAAGAAATTTCTCTTTTGGATGCCTTCTCAAATTTTATCTTCAAACATGTTTCGTGCCTTGTACAATTTTAGCACATTTTAATGTTTCAACAATATGTTCGAGGTTTTGGTTTCAAATGACTTGATCGAAGCCAAAATAATAATACTGCTTTTATAGTCGGATTCGAGTGAAACTTGAATTCAAAGCGAAAAGACCCTTAGGTTTGTTTTGAACGACACAGGATCCTCGATCTGTAATCGAGTAGGTTCCTGTTCGAATTCGGGATAGCGGGACCCTTAGGTTCGAATCGAGCGAGAATGTGTTCTCGAACTCAAAGTGTGTTGGCCCTTGGGCTCTTTGAATTGGGCTGATATGGCCTCTAAAGGATGGCTATTTTTTCCCTCTTTCGGCTCAAAGACTTAGTAAAATTTTCTTATGCCTTAGCATGTATATTTTTTTTACCCATTGGGTTTTTTGAGGGTTTAGTGTTGATTGAAACCCCTTTGTTTTTATGTGTCTTAGCACAAGTTTGTATTTGAATAATTCGATACCTCTTAGGGTTTTTCGAGGGCTGATTTTATCGAATCCCTTTGATTATTTTGCCGAGGGTAGCCTTTTTTAACCCGTTTTTGGAGATTTCGAAGGCCTGTTTTTTATTGCGGGGTTCGGACATCTCCGAGCCGCGTTAGTTTGGCCGTAGCCTTTGGGTGTGACTCTTGGTTTTACTTTCCCATCAACACTTCGAACTTGTTCAAAGTGTTAGTCCCCGAGAATGATGGCCTTGGCCTATAAATCGAGGGGTGCCTCTTTGAGGTCTTTAGATAATGTTATACCCCATTTAAATCGGGTCCAATTAGAGTATAACATATTAGCGATTCTGAGGTTTAACTAATTTTAAGAGAGTCGCCGCCTAATTATTTCTAAGGTGAATTAGGACACCTATTAAAACTTAAGTAAAACTCTGTCTTATGGTCTTAACCTAAAGACTCTAAGTAAGGGTTTTAAATATTTTAAAAGGAAGGTTTTTAAAAGCACCTTTTAAAATCCATTAATAACGGTTAACCGACCAAGCTTAGGTTAATAAGTTATACAAAATATCAAAAAAATATCATTTGAGGTATTTTAACAAAATATAACTTAGAATAGAGAAGTTTAACTTAAAAAAAAACCTTAGTAAACCTTTTGAAGGATGTTATTACATAAACAAAACTTATAACTAGTTAATATGCATACAAAAATTTTAAAAGAAATATATTTTAAGACACTTGCTTATGATTACAAAATTTTATTTAAAGAGGGTACCTTTCCTTTGCTTGTCTTAAAAAAGAATTAAGGTAAAGATATCTTTCAATTAGACCAAAAAAAAAAAAAACGTTTACCAACGAAACAACCACGTTTTTTTGTATTTTCTTTTTTTTTTAAGAAAAAATATTCACATTTTTCATGATGCTATAAGAAACCATTTGTCAATTTCAACTTAAGCACGTCAAAAATGAATTAGTTCCGAACTTAAAACCTGAAACTTAGAGGGTGCTTTAGAAAATTCTTTTAAGAGCACTATTATATAAAATAGATACTAGCTGCGAGTAACTAAGTGAGAATACTAAGTGAAGCAGTCAAAAGTAAATCAACAATCCCAAATCAAAAGAACATAATCAAATTGATTAAAAATTCGAAACAGAGTAAATGTAAATAACGAAGGCCGCCATAGGTGACCCCAAGCTTTTCGCTTGTTCTTCTTCTAGATGTCCATCATAGTCTAAGGCTCAATAGTAATGACTCCATGCTGATACGGGGCGAGTCTTGCATTAAAACTCATATTGCTCCAAGTGCATATGCCAAAACAAAGAAAAAGAAAAGTATGAAATTAGGAAGAGAAATAGACTTGGACAAAATTTATAACAAGATTATGAACTATAATAAGACAAATTTTAAAAAATTTAACAAGCTTATGCTAATAGATTTATGGTCTTTATACACATTTTCTAACTAAAATAATAAGCCAGAATACTAACTTTCCATGTTCATATGAAATCTAAAGGGCCGGATAGATTAATATAGACAACATGATTCTTGACACTTATAACATGGTTTCTACTTCTATTTTAACTCTTAAATTAGATATCAAAATCCCAGTAGCATTCCTTCTAAAAGAGATGTCAAAACGTTAGAACCATTTCTTTTTTTTTTAGAAAACTACTACACATGATATCTAAAGAATGCTACTGGAATTTTAGATGTCAGCACATGATATCTAAACACATGTTCTTTGAGCAATGTTCTGGAGTAATAATAAATTATGGATAGATTTGCTTTTAAAGCCATCAACTTAGACTCCTTTTAGGCAAGAATTCAATACACATCTTAACATAGTGACATAATATTTCCTTCACAAATAATTCAAAAGGTCAGTAAGTTAGTCTTGGGGGATCACACTATCAGGTTGCTCCTAACTAGCTTATCTAGTCTAGTTATAAACACGATTCAAACCATTACAAGAAAAAATAATTCTTAGCAGAATTATTATTCGGGCAGTAAACTTAAAAAAACTACACTTCATCAACCGGAAGTTTTCTTTTTGTTTAGTACACATAAACCAGATATAACAACTAAAGTATGATTTTTATTAAGTCTTGTACCCTTTATAGTAAAGGCTATGTTCTCTAAATATATTTAAAAAAAAAGTTAGTATTTAGCTACAGAGGAAACATTCACTAGCATCTAATTAGTTTACTTTATTAAAAATGCTAATGAGTATTTATTCACAATATAGAGATGATAAACTCATTACTATTTACTCCTACTTTCATTTATTCAAATGAACAGAGTATAGTGACCAACTAGTTCCTATTTCTATGAACAAATAGACAGTAAAGTCTTAGAACAAACTTCTGATATATTAACAACCAATAATATCTAGGATTTGCATACAAGTACACAATTTTAACTCAACGACTTCTAACCAAGATAATGATATAAATACAAATAACAGACAACCTATCAAATTCATTTGTTTCATGACATTTAAACTTGAATGGGAAAACATCAAAGGGAATCAAAGGTTCACTGGTAATACATGCCACATATGGATTTGTCTTAAAACATAAAAAAAAGAGGAAAGATAAAAAAAACACTGACCTTTTGCGATGCAGCGAACTTGGGGCGTGCAAATAGGTCTACTATTTTCAGCCTAAGATCCGCGACAGTCAAACTCCAAAAAAACAGTAATGCCTCAAGGTGATATTTTTTCAAAAAAACCAAGAGAGAAGCCGTAAAGAGGAGTAACCGTACAAGGGTCTGAAGCGGCGGGTACCAAGGTGCCCGAAACTAGCCACAAAGTCTGGTATTTATAGGATTAGGGCTCTTCTAGGGTAGATTTGGGCGGGATTCTTGAAGGGTTAGGGTTTCAAACGGCTAAAAACCCATTTGAAATGGTGTGTAGCAGGAAGCAAAGGACGATATGGGCAGAGCGAGCAGAGATTCGGTTGCCAAAATTGTGAAATCTTGGAGGAAACACAAAAGAAAGAGAACCTTTTTACCTCTGTCATCTTCATTGTAAATAGCAAGCAAATTTGAATTCTTCAATTGAAGTTCTTGAGTTTGCAGATGATTCCTTAGAATGGCCACACAAAATTTTATTATAAGATATGAGAGTCAAATTTGCTAAGAAAATAGAAGGAGCCAAAAAAGATTCTGCCATGGCAGAGAAAAGAGAGGCGTTGGTTTTCTTTGGAAGAGGGAAAGAGATGGAACCCTAGTCAAATTTAATTTTAGAAATAAATCCAACCGTTGGATTAGATGCATCTAATGGCTGAGATTAATCTTGATATAAGTAAATAAGGTATAATAAAATAAAAAAAGCAAGAATTTATTTGGCATTTTCTAGAAGATAGAAGAAATGATCTTGACCATTAATTTAAAATGGACTAGATCTGATGAATCCATGTGGCAAGGTGTGGGGTCAAAGTGTGAAGGGATGAGGAGAGCATGTGCTAGGAGTGTGTTGGTCATGGAATTTGTACCGTTGGCGCCTATGTGGCGCTGTTGTGGAGGCTTATGTGGAGTCCATATAGATGAAAGGGCTAGGTAAATGGGCTGGCGGGTATGGGCTATTTTTATGGGCTATTTTGGTTGATCTATGGGGTCTAAAAATTTGAAAATGTGTTATAAAATTGGCCCCATTTTAAATAACATTAAACTTTACCAAGATGATCTAATTTGCATTTAAAAGTCCCTTTTCACTTTAAATTTTACTATGCTTCCATAATTTTTTAATAATTTATGATAAAATATATTATATTATATTATTGTAAAAAAAATTAATATCTAATATGTATGCATTTATATATAGAATAAGAAGTAGAAAAAAAAATATTTTGGCAAATAATGTTTGTATTAATTATTTGGATGCATTAACATTAAATAATAAAATGATAGTGACTAAGTAACTAAAATAATAATAACGATATAATTACAATAAATATGTTAAATTATATCAAGGCTGATGATTATATTTTATTTTAGAAAAAATCTTGAGGCTAGAAAAAATATAACAAATATTTTGGATAAAAATATGTAAAATATATTTAGTAAATTATTAAGAATTAGGAAGTATAGAGAAATTGCTTATGAAAAAGGAGGGCCAAAATTGGTTGTCAACAGCTGCCCCTCTTTGACCGTGGACGAGGAAAGAGTCTTCGGGCAAAGAAATTGACTTAGTGACCAATTTTGTCCCGATTTGTAAGTATGGATCAGAATGTTGGAAGGATTATGATCACGCCCAACTATGCCTTATAAAAAGGACAATGCGGTCGCTGCAAATATAATCCGGTTTACAAGTCTGAAGTCGAATCCCACAGAGAACTAAGGTTTAGCTACAACTGTTCACTATCACCAAGAAGACAAGCTTAAACAATTCCTAACTTATAGATATTAAGATTCTTGTGTTTAACTAATTAACTGACAAATTAAAATAGTAAATTAACAACTAACGATACTGAGGGTTAGAGAAAAGATTAAGGAGGTCTAGAGTTATGATTTCCCCAATTGTCGGAATCCTTCCCGCTATGTCTTCTATAATTTCGCCTAAGTATTCTCTACCGATCATAAGCACTCTCTTATGACCGTAAATCTCTCCCGAGTAATTACGACAATTTGCTAGACGCACTCTCCCGAGGTACGCTAGCTGGCTTTTAATACAGCTCACTTCAGATCGCACCCAAGACTTCGTTATCCCTAATCCCGCCTTTAAACCCTCGGTTATTGATCCCTCATATACTTTGGGAGTGATGTTGTTCAACAATTACCTAAATATGCACTCTCTCCCGAGTTATGCATACTAAATAGGCACAGCTAATTGAGAGCTCTTCAATCAACCAAAATATAAACGTAGTTGAACAAATAGAGAAAAGCTATGGCTCAATTATATAAAAACATAACAAGAATTTATCCTACAAAAGGTTCTATCAAAACTCTAGATAACAAATTAGCTATTCATAATAGTATGTAAAACTACAATACTAAAAGTCATAACCAACAATGAAAAATAGGAAGAGGAAGGAAAAAACTCGTAGAAGAATTCTCCGCCTTGCTCTCAATGTGTTCTTGCCTCCTTAGGTCGAATCTATGTCCAAAATATGTCCCCCCTAAGCGTGGTGTGTGTTCCTCCACGTGAATTCTCCTCCAAAATATGTTCGACCTCTCAAAGTGGCGTCCTCCCGTGTATATATACCAAGTAGGGTTAGGCCCAAACAATTATACCTTCTCCAATGTGAAAAAGGACACTTTTCCCGGGTCAGACGCGCGACTTCGCGCAGTCTTCGCGCACCTTTCTGCCTCAATCTTTTTAGCGCGCGAACTATGTGCGACTTCGCGCGTCCTTCGCGCGTCTGTTCGTTTTTCACCCTGTTCCGTTCCGAATTTAGAAATACGTAAAACATGAAAGTTGTAGCCCTTTGAATTAGCTTTCTAACCATATATTGTGGAGCCCAAATGGGGTTCTGAGCAAAAGGTTATGTCTATTTTACTAGACAGTGCGCAATATGCCTCCTCAAGTCTTCGTTCGTACTTAATTATCAAATTTGACCCCCGAACACGATCCCGGCTTAATTCCTTGAGCTTTTACTCAGACTTCAAAGCTTCAAATCACTTAAATTCATTCCATAAAATACACAATTAGTGCAAAACACTAGCGATTAAAGCGCAAACTCAATTAAAGTGCAGTAAATTCGAGTGTAATAAGCAACTAAAATATACAATTATAGCCTATCATCACTTAACCGAGCAAAACCCCCCAAAAGACCAAATAAAAAAAACAAAAAAAAAACAGTCTAACTTAAAATAAAAATAAAAATTTAGAAGCCATAGCTAACTTAAAGCTAGAAGTGCCTAGAACACTGGAACTACTCTTGGTCATATTTATTTTCCATCTTCTTCTATAGAGCTTCATAAGAAAAGGGGAAGTACAAAAAATTAGAAGCCATAGCCAAATAGTACTATGATTATTGTTTTCCAAAATGTAACACTGATTTTAATTCACATATATAACTCATAGTAACATTTTGGTTTGGAGGAAGATGTAGACACGCAACATATGAGATATATATTTAAAGACTTTAATTAAAAATTATAAGTGTGATATGCCCTTCCTGTATGCTGTATAAAATAGAAAATCTCATAGTTTAATCAGCCATTTTCCCCGAGTATCGTCACAATCCCATGGGAAATATTCTTCAGGCGACTTGAACGTCAAACTTCAACTTGCAAATTTCTTTAGAAGATCTACTTATTTAATTCTGTTCACAGCTAACAAATCTTTCTTCTATAAATTAGTGTTCAAACCGAACCGGAAAAAACCTAAAAGTCAAATCAAATTAATTACAATAGAAAAACATGATTAGATTTGGTTTGATTTGATTTGGTATTGAGTAAAAAAATCCGAACCAAGCCGGTATACAGATATATAATTTTTATATATACTTTAAAGATTTTATATAGAATTTCTTTAAAAAATATCTAAAAATATTTGTGATCCTCTCATGGGACGTAATATTTAATAAAACTATGAAGNAAAAATATAACAACTATTTTGGATAAAAATATGTAAAATATATTTAGTAAATTATTAAGAATTAGGAAGTATAGAGAAATTGCTTATGAAAAAGGAGGGCCAAAATTGGTTGTC
Organism: Nicotiana attenuata; assembly: GCF_001879085.1. Taxonomy (NCBI): domain Eukaryota; kingdom Viridiplantae; phylum Streptophyta; class Magnoliopsida; order Solanales; family Solanaceae; genus Nicotiana; species Nicotiana attenuata. The sequence goes on along the minus strand of NW_017670362.1, from coordinate 655,930 downwards.
AACAGATAATTCGAACATGTTGATTTTCGAAGGCAATCCCCGAGTAGGGGGGTCAATTCGTTCGAGGTGTATTGATACTTGTCCCTTCAGCCATTTTTCATAAAAAAATCATAAGTATGGATTTTGTATGGTAGAAAATTTTCTTTGAGGCACAAGGTATTTGATAAGGAAAAATGCTTCTCTGAATAATTTATACATGCGTACATGTTTCGCCATTGGGCTCGAGTAATCTATATGGACACCGTTCGTTCGACCGTTTGGCCCAAAACAAAGTTTCCCTATCGAGGCCCTTTTGACACAAAGTATTTTCCCTTGAAAATAAATCATCCACGGGTGATGCCCCTAGTATTCGAGGTTGTATGTAGAGAAGCCTCGGATATTGTTGAATTGTCCCTAGGTAGCACATATAATTGTTGCCTCGTTAATAACCTCGCCGTAAAAACCCATTTGGGATAAAAATAAATCTAAGGGAAAAAAGAGTGCACCGCGTGCTTTAAACCTAAGGTCCTCGTGTTGAAGAGCTTCTTCGACGTCTTCGATTGAACATCTGCAATAAGTTAGTATCAAATACAAATGGAAAGGGAGAAAGTCATACCTTAACAATAATATCATTTGAGGAGTGATATATTCCAATTGTTTGGCAATTGTTCGCCCTCCACTGTGCCAAGCTTGAAAGATCCCTTCCCAACGATATCGAGGACTTGATAGGGTCCTTTCCAATTTGAGCCGAGTTTTCCTCCATTAGGATCTCGAGTGTTGATGGTGACTTTTCTTAAGACTAAGTCCCCGATTCTGAAGTGGCGAAGGTTGGTTCTTCTATTATAATATCTCTCGATTCTTTATTTTTGCGCAGCCATGCGAACGAGTGCGGCTTCTTGTTTTTCATCCAATAGTTCGAGGTTAATATTCATAGCCTCGTGATTTGATTCTTCCGTTGTATGTCAAAATCTTGCGCTAGGTTCTCCGACTTCGACCGGAATCAAGGCTTCAGATCCTTATGATAAGGAGAACGGGGTTGCCCCCGTGCTGGACTTCGATGTTGTTCGATATGCACAAAGAACCTCGGGTAGAATTTCTATCCATTTTCCCTTGGCGTCATTCAATCTTTTCTGTAGATTCTGAATAATGGTTTTGTTCATTGATTCGGCCTGTCCGTTTCCACTTGGATGATACGGTGTTGATAAGATCCTTTTAATTTTATGTTCATCGAGAAACTTTGTTACCATGCTGCCGATGAACTACTTTCCGTTGTCGCATACGATTTCGGCAGGTATCCCGAATCGGCATATGATGTGATCCCAGATGAAGTCTATAATTTCTTGTTCTCTGGCTTTCTCGAAGGCCTGTGCTTCCACCCATTTAGAGAAGTAGTCAGTCATAAACACAATGAATTTAGCTTTACCTAGAGCCGATGGCAGAGGGCCGACGATATTCATCCCCCATTTCATGAATGGCCATGGGGATAGGACCAAATGAAGTTGTTCTCCGGGCTGATGGATCTTTGGTGCATACCTTTGGCATTTATCACATTTTCGAACAAACTCCTTAGCGTCTTTTCCCATACTATCACAATAGTATCCTACTCGGATGACCTTGTGAACTAGTGATTCGGCACCGGAGTGGTTCCCAGTAGTACCTTCATGGACTTCTCGTAGAACATAATCGGTGTCCCCTGGTCCCAAACACACTGCTAATGGTCCATCGAACGTCCTCCTGTACAATGTTCCATCTCCAGTCAATGTGAATCGAGCAACTTTTGTTCGTAGAGCCCTCGATTCTGTAGGGTCCGATGGGAGCTTTCCGTTTTTCAAATACTCGATATATTTATTCCTCCAATCCCAAGTTAAGCTTGTGGAGTTTATCTCAGCGTGACCTTCTTCGATCACTGATCTCGAGAGTTGAATGACAGCCCGAGCTGATTTCGTCCTCCTTGACTAATGACCCCAAATTTGCAAGAGCATCGACTTCACTGTTCTGCTCGCGAGGTGCGTGCTACAAGGTCCATTCTTTAAAATGGCGCAAAGACACCTGTAGCTTGTCCAAATACCTTTGCATTCTATCCTCTCGAACCTCGAAGGTTTTGTTTACTTTGTTTTCTACCAGCTGATCACGACCAACTATTCCTTATAAAAAGGTCAAAGCGGTCGCTACAAATATATTCCGGTTAACAAGTCCGAAGTCGAATCCCACAGGAAATTAACCTATCAATCATAACTATTGGACTTACAGAAATTCACGTATTCAATCGTCGGAGATATTTAAGTAACAAATTGGATGTTTATGAACTAAATAGTACGTAATGTAAATGCAGTAATTAAGAACTAACTATAAACGGTTTGTAGCAAGAATGGGAATGATCTAAGATTCTGATTTGTCGTAATCCTTTTCGCTATGTTTGCTATAAATTTGCCTAAGTCTTCTCTATCGATCATGAGCACTCTGACTGTCGTAACTCTCTCCCGAGTAATTACAACAATATACTAGACATACTCTCCCAAATTACGCTAGCTAACCTTAATTACAGCTCACTTAGATCGCACCAAAGGTTTCTTTATCCCCAATCCCACCTTTAAACCCTTCGTATTGATCCCTCATATACGTTAGGAGTGATGATGTTCAACAACTACCTAAATATGCACTCTCTCCCGAGTAATGCACACTAAATAGGAACAGCTAATTGAGGGCCCTTCAATCAACAACAATAAGCATGTAGTTGAACAAATAGAGAGAATACTATGGCAAATCTATATTAACGTAACGAGAAAATCATCCTTCAACAGGTTCCATCAAAACCCTAGATTATGAGTTTAGCTACTCATACTCATAGTAACAATATCCAGAGTCATTTGCATAATTAAATTACAGAGTAAGGATAAAGAGATGTAGAAATCAATGTTTCCAACTCCCAAGTAGTGTTCCACGAGCTATTCTTGCCTCCGGTTGCAAAAGTCCTTCAAAGTGGCATTTTTGGGTCTATTTATATGTTTGGGACAAGCCCTAAACGTGTAGGTCAACTCCTAGTCAAGCTGGGAAATAATTAAATCCTTCAAAACTCGGACAGGGCCTGGCCTTAGGCCTGGTGTCGCCTGGATAACGCCAGCCTAGGCCTGGCTTTAAGCTGGCCTCACATGGATAACGCCAGCCTAGGCCTGGCTTTAAGCTGGCCTCGCCTGGATAAAGGCTAGTCGAGCTGGCTTTTGCCCGGCTTCTCCTTTTCACCGTTCTCGAGCGCACTTTCGACGTAGCATCCCTTTAGCTTTACTTTCATTTTCGATGCACCTACACATAAAATAGACTCCATTACGCTCAAACAAAGTGTAACCTAACATTAAAGCATGTAAAACGCAAAGCATATAATGTGCAAAACCATGAATTATAGCCACACATCAATACCCCACACTTAAATATTTGTTCGTCCTCAAGCAATCACATTACACTTATGGACACAACCTATTAAGCAATTCCCTCAACTTATTATACCAAGAATCTTTAAAATAGTTTAAGCACAAAGGCGTGACATCCTCGCCTCAATAATCGACTCACAAATACCATGGTTTATTCACAATTCACTTACTTACTCTAACATGGAGGTCAACAACATTACCTTTCCTTTATGAATCATGTGCCCTCACCCAATCAAAGAGCTTAGTTCCACACACCATGAATTTTAATAATGTAGGAACTCAAGATAGGAAAAATTCACTCGCTCTCAGAAAAAATATTCATATGCCCCAAATGACGTACCATAAGCTTGCCCTTAGTGTAATACTTCACTAATCCAGTTCATTCAGTCTAATATCAAATAGGACTTTCATTGGTTGTAATGTAGGCCGCGGGTCGGGTAGGATACATTTGGATATGAGTGACTACACCTCCCTTAAGCACTTTGATACACATAATTCAACCTTCAATCCCATGCTTATGCCAAGACAAGATTTCACCTTAATTCACTATATTTCACCCTCTACTTCTTTAAGACCCAATACATCAATGCCACCACCATCAGGATTTATGTTGCTTTTTTTCTTCCTTTCTTCATACACTACTGTGTTATATATATATATATATATAAACATTTTTTTCTTTTCTTTTCTCTCTTTTTTTCCTATCCCAATGGCGTTTATTGACACACTTCTTTTGTTTCATCCTGTGCACCTTTCTCCTTATTTCATTGTTCCACTCAAAATCCAACCCACCACTCCACACTTTTAACTTTTCCATAATTCATCACAATTCAAGTGCTTACGAGAGGTGACAAGGTTCAAATATACGGTTAATTCAAACAAAGAGGTATGGCTTGTAATGTGGTTACCAAAGAAACATGATTATAGGCTCAAAGGGGTTAACTACGATACATAACATTTAGGTGGGTACTATATTTATATCTGGCTTAACAAAGAAACTCCTATTTCACTTCTAAGACTGAACAAAACTACTAGTTTGCTTTACAAACATACGGGGCAAGTTTTAGACATCAAATGCAATGCACAGAATACATACAACCTCACACAGACATGGCACATAACTCATTCGGGATTGGTTCTATCACGACACTCCATTCAAAGCAGTTAAGCAAATTTAAGAATCCACGATTTATGGTATTTATCCTAGGGTAAAAAATTGAGCCTAAGCATCTCACCAGAGTACTCAATATTCTCAAGGCATAACAAAGCTCAGAGATCATTTACCATATTTATGGTTTTCTTCGGTCAAACCACCAGCAATACCTGTTTTGGAAAATTTCATTTTTGGCAAGTGCCACAAAATCATTGCATCCACAATTTAGAAGCCATGAAAAGAGGACAAAAAGCAACCGCCATAAGCTTCTTCAAGTCTACATGGTTAAAACAATTTGGAGTTCTTTTTCTTATTTCCACCAAGTGAAGTTGGGAGTGGCCCAGAACTGGCAACCAACTTGTAAAATATCATTTGTGAGTTAAATCTACTTATCCAACAAGCCGGCTTGGTTCTTAACTCTGCGAGCACATTCTGCAAAATTTTGAACCACATTAGCACAATTTAGGGGATCCTTTTCGTGTTCCTTGTAGCATTTATGTTCGATAGGTATTTTTATGGCCAGTTTATGATAGCACATCTTAAGTAATCATCGAAGGTCATCAAGGTTTAGCATGGGTGTTCAAGTAGAGATTTAGAATTCAGGAGGGTGAACTGGTTATTCTCAAAAATTTTCCCATGTAGATATTATGTGAATTGATAATGAAGGGTACGTAAGCGCATTTACCATTAGGTCGCACTAGGAGTATGATGTTTCCCCATAGTTGTTCCTCATAAATTTGTATTTTCTTATGTCTATGTTAAAGAAAGTGGTTGGAGATCCATCCACCATCGTGCCAGTTGAGACTATCGAGGTTCATGAAGAGTTATCGTATGAAGAAATTCCGGTTGCTATTCTTGATAGGAAAGTCTGTAAATTGAGAAACAAGGAAGTCGCTTCAGTTAAAGTATTATGGCGAAGTCAACGAGTCGAGGAAGCCACGTGGGAAGCGGAAAGTGAAATGAAAGAAAAATATCCCCATCTGTTTGAACAAGTCTAGTAGTGATCGTGCGAACAGTTGTCTTTAAGCAATTTGAGGTAGTGTTCAGATTTGTGAAAAGGCACCCCATTTTTCCAAATTGCCTTATTGTTGTAACTTCCCTATGTGTGCCAAATTGCAAATGTTGTTGCTATTTGGGGTATGTGCAACCCTTGAAGTAAATAAAAATTTTGAGAAATTTATGTGGTAGGTAAATGATTAATGATAATGTAGATTGGTAATGATTAATTGAAGCATTTTTGGCATGTTAAAGTGATTGAATTGTATGGGTCTCATTGAAGTGACCCAGTTGTGTGCAAGTAAATAACATCGGTTGAACCATGTGCAATTTGTGGTGTAAAGAGAATGAACTACGTGTAAGTTGCTTAAAGTGTATGAATATGTACAAGTTGTTGAGGTAATGAATTGTATACCAGTTGTAGGGATAACAAAAACTGTGTAATGGTACTTGGAAATATGTTTCGGGGGCTCTCTGACAGGTAGATAGGCCTAATTACAAAGGAAACTCTGGCGAAATTTCTGAAAAATTTGGGAGTTAGTCAAAATTTAGGAACTTGAGGTAGGATAGAAAAGAAATATTTTACGTTGGGTGTTTGGGTCAGGCTCTACCTCTCATTCGAGGACGAATGATCCTAAGCGGGGGAGAATGTAAGGCCCCGGAAAAAAATTTTGCTAGGCGATATACGATTTCGGGGTGCCAGATAGACTAATTGTAATATTTTATGTGCTTTAAATATGATGCAAATGAATTGGATGTGGTGAATAAGTGTATGAGCCATGTAATAAGTGATGTGAGGTCCAAAGGGAAGCCTAAGTCTAAGCCAAGTTGGAAAATTTCATAATAGACTAAGATTTCAAATGAATACGCATAAGACCTCACTTTGGACGAGCATATCTACGTGTATATAAGTATTTGTGGGATGCACAACATATCAAATTAAAGATCTTTGAGTCTAGTTTCCAACGCACCAAACCGTTCGTCATTTAGAGGTGTATACAGAAAGTTACGACCATTTTACTGGGCAGGTGTCGAAGCGCGGCCTTAGGGCGGCCTTAGCGCAGCCGCGCATATTGGGAAGTATTCTGCCTCTTTAGCGCGGCCTTAGCGTGGGCGCGCTAGTAGCAGACCTCTAAGTACACCTAAGGACGGGAAATGAGAGGATTTAAGTCATTTCTCAAGCCTAGGGCATCCTCTCCATCCCCAATCCGACCAAGGTATCCAATCACACACCTAAGGTGAGTTTCTAAGTGTGTTTTCATGGTCATTTCACCTCTCAATCACTAGTTAAAATAGGGTTTTGATTGGATTTTATAGGATTTCTTCAAAATCTCAAGAACATCCCAAAAGTTTTCTTTCAAGATTTGGCCTACAAGAGGTAATCTTTACCCTTAGACTTACATATATGGATATATTATGGGAATATGAGTATGAGTTAAGTGTTGGAACTCTTGGTGTAGTGATGGGAAGCCATAAGTTCCTAATATAAATACATAATTATTATAGAGATTGAAAGGGTGATTATTTGATATAAATTGTTGGTTGGGTATGAATGGGTGATCATACATATGTTGTTGGAAGTTATAATTATTGTATGATTGGAAGTTATACATATATCCTCTCATATGTATGATCACCCATTCATACCCAACCAACAACTTATATCAAATAATCACCCGTTCAATCTCTACAATAATTATTTATTTATATTGGGAACTTATGGCTTCCCATCACTACACCAAGAGCTCCAACACTTAATTCATACTCATATTCCCATAATATATCCATATATGTAAGTCTAAGGGTAAAAGATTACCTCTTGTAGGCCAAATCTTGAAAGACAACTTTTGGGATGTTCTTGAGATTTTGAAGAAATCCTACGAAATCCAATCAAAACCCTGTTTTAACTAGTGATTGAGAGGTGAAATCAACATGAAAACACACTTAAAAACTCACCTTAGGTGTGTGATTGGATACCTTGGTCGGATTGGGGATGGAGAGGATGCCCTAGGCTTGAGAAATGATTTAAATCCTCTCATTTCCCGTCCTTAGGTGTATTTAGATGTCTGCCACTAGCGCGCCCGCGCTAAGGAGGTAGAATACTTCCCACTATGCCCGGCCGCGCTAAGGCTGCGCTTCGACACCTGCCCAGTAAAATGGTTGTAACTCTCTGTATACACCTCCAAATGACGAACGGTTTGGTGCGTTGGAAACTAGACTCAAAGAGATTTAATTTGATAGGTTGTGCATCCCACAACTCCTTATATACACTTATATATGCTCGTCCAAAGTGAGGTCTTGTGCGTATTTATTTGAAATCTTAGCCTATTATGAAATTTTCCAACTTGGCTTAGACTTAGGCTTCCCTTTGGACCTCACATCAGTTATTACATGACTCATACACTTATTCGCCACATCCAATTCATTTGCATCATATTTAAAGCACATAAAATATTACAATTAGTCTACCTAGCACCCCGAAGCATTTACAAACTTTGCACATAATAAGGTAGGCACATCAAATCACTTCTCACAATCACATATAATTTGGTGGTGTGGAAATCAACTAAGACAATCAATACACATATTTTTATACAAGGTACAATACCGTATGCTCGTCACAACAAGGGGATTCTACAAGAGTTAAAGTTAGCCATACATACCTCAATTTCGCCCCTTAATGATACTACAATGATCCAATACACTTAAGCAACTTCAATCTACAATACAACATTCAATGGGGCCAATATTAGTAACAAATTCCATAACTTATGCCATTTAGGCATATTATCAAACACCTTGTAGGTATAAATCTTTTCATCTCATAACCATAGTATTAGTTCATCCATCTATCACCATTAACTAACAATTTATTCCACCATCATTCCTAACCAATTTATAACTTCCAACAACATATGTATGATCACCCATTCATACCCAACCAACAATTTATATCAAATAATCACCCTTTCAATCTCTACAATAATTATATATTTATATTGGGAACTTATGGCTTCCCATCACTACACCAAGAGTTCCAACACTTAATTCATACTCATATTCCCATAATATATCCATATATGCAAGTCTAAGGGTAAAAGATTACCTCTTGTAGGCCAAATCTTGAAAGACAACTTTTGGGATATTCTTGAGATTTTGAAGAAATCCTATGAAATCCAATCAAAACCCTGTTTTAACTAGTGATTGAGAGGTGAAATCACCATGAAAACACACTTAAAAACTCACCTTAGGTGTGTGATTGGATACCTTGGTCGGATTGAGGATGGAGAGGATGCCCTAGGCTTGAGAAATGACTTAAATCCTCTCATTTCCCGTCCTTAGGTGTATTTACAGGTCTGCTACTAGCGCGCCCGCGCTAGGGCCGCGCTAAGGCGGCAGAATACTTCCCACTATGCGCGGCCGCGCTAAGGACGCGCTTCGACACCTACCCAGTAAAATGGTACGTAACTTTTTGTATTCACCTCCAAATGACAAACGGTTTGGTGCGTTGGAAACTAGACTCAAAGAGCTTTAATTTGATAGGTTGTGCATACCACAACTCCTTATATACACTTATATATGCTCGTCCAAAGTGAGGTCTTGTGCGTATTCATTTGAAATCTTAGCCTATTATGAAATTTTCCAACTTGTCTTAGACTTAGGCTTCCCTTTGGACCTCACATCACTTATTACATGACTCATACACTTATTCACCACATCCAATTCATTTTTATCATATTTAAAGCACATAAAATATTACAATTAGTCTACCTGGCACCCCGAAATCCTATATCGCCTAGCAAAATTTTTCGGGGCCTTACATTTTCCCCCGCTTAGGATCATTCGTCCTCGAATGAGAGGTAGAGCCTGAACCAAACACCCAACATAACATATTTCTCTTCTATCCTACCTCAAGTCCCTAAATTTTGATTAACTCCCGAATTTTTCAGAAACTTCGCCAGAGTTTCCTTTGTAATTAGGCCTATCTACCTGTCAGAGAGCCCCCGAAACATATTTCCAACTACCATTACACAGTTTCTGTTATCCCTACAACTGGTATACAATTCATTACCTCAACAACTTGTACATATTCGTACACTTTAAACAACTTACACGTAGTTCATTCTCTTTATACCACAAATTGCACATTGTTCAACCAATGTCATTTACTTGCATGCAACTGGGTCACTTCAATGAGCCCCATACAATTCAATCACTTTGACATGCCAAAAATGCTTCAATTAATCATTACCAATCTACACTATCATTAACCATTTACCTACCACATAAGTTTCTCAAAATTTTCATTTACTTCAAGGGTTGCACATTAACCAAATAGCAACAACATTTGCAATTTGGCACACATAGGGAAGTTACAACAGTAAGGCAATTTGGAAAAATGGGGTGCCTTTGCACAAACCTGAACACTACCTCAAATTGCTTAAAGACAACCGTTCACACGATCACTACTAGACTTGTTCAAACAGATATTGCTGCGATTAAGTGCTTAGCCACGTGATTCCTACTCCTAAAAAAACAATTAAAACTACCTACACCCGGTTCAGTTGAAAACCCTTGGAAAAGAACCGCGTCCCAAAGAAAAACCAAGGGGGAATTACTACACTACCTAAAAAAAAATCTTTTTGGTATTTTCTTTAGACTTGCTTCCCTCAAAAAACTGTCTAGGAGATCCATCGTCGGGAAGAGTCCAACCTATTTCTGTTTTTTTTTAATTTCTGCATAACAACAAACAAGACAAATTCTAGCAAATTACTAATATCTACCACTAACAAGAAAACACAGTAATAATAAAAAGAAGCTTACAACTAACAATAGCTACAAGTTCTCACCCCACACTAAAATCATACAATGTCCTCAGTGCATGCACAATCAGACAAAACAAGAAACAACAGATTAGGGTGCAAGAAAACTCTCTGGTCAAGCCGCATCTTCATCCTCTGACGCTCTCCACTCCTCATCATGTTCGTCCTCTTCATCATTACCATCTCCCTCATCATCTGACTGCCTTGGCTCGACCTCAGACTGCTCCGATGTGTTGACATCTTCATCAGCGGGGAGAGTGAATCCCTCTCCTACACCAACCAGCTACTAAGCATGAGCATTGAGCGGGTATCGCAGCTCCAAATCAGTCCTCTCCTCAGCTGTGGCCGGGCGACCCCCTATCTGCAGTTGTAGATCCATCATCCCATAAAGATGGGCCATTAAACTTTCACCACGCGCATTGCGCTCAGCACCTGTCAGTGTCCCAGCCTCGCCTCTCAGCCGGAGGTTAGTGATGTCAGTTTGTTGGATGAGCTGATCAACAGTGTGGTCAAATTCAGGCTCTAACTCAACCCTCTCATGCAGTAGGAACCGAGTCAGGAAATTAGGAAATAACATTCGATCATTCTTTTTACTCGTTCTCACTTGTGCCATCTGGTGGCGAATCAAGTGACCCACATTCACCTTCTGCCCTGTCATCAGGAAATATAGCACACAGGTCCTCACACGGCTTACAAGCGTGTCATAACTAGACGGTAGGAGCCGTGCGTTTATCAACTTGAGCCACACCTGAGCCTCTGCCTTCATCTTCTTTTTGGGAAACCTCTTGTGACGATTCGTTTCCTTGTCCCGAACCCATACAGCAGTAGAGTCGACCCCACAAAGCATGTGCCTCAGCTCTTCATAAGTAGGCCTGCGAATGAATTGCTCCATAGGAACATTTGGAGCACCTAAAAAATCACATATGGCCTTGGCTGAAAAATCAATCAGGCGTCCACGGATTGGCACCAACTCTTCAGTGTCTAGTGGGTCAAACCCTACATAGAATTCCCTGACTAAGTTGAGGTTGATGTCCCCTGTGTTCTTAAAAACATAGCTCAATCCCAGATCCTGGATGCCTCTCCAAATAGCCGGATACTTTGCTTTCACACTGCGTTCCTGTGTAGCCCCCTCCGGATGGATATGTTTAGGCCTACATCGCTTATACCAATCCCTCGTCTGCGGAGGTATGCTATTTATGCCAAATTCCCGTTGGCCTGGGGGTTGTGTACGCATGGCAGCTACAGCTGCCACCGCTTGGGCACCAGTCATACTAGAGGCAGCTTCTCCCCCTTTCTTTAATTTGGAGGTGGTGCGGAGGTCGCCTTTGTTTTAGCTTGGGCGATGAAGTAGCCTTCCCTTGTCTGTGTCTTTTCTGGGCGGCATCTTCGTTCCTACACAAACGAGCAATAGTCAGATAATGCTACATTACACAATACGCACATGATCTCCCCCAACTTGCCAAGGTTACTCAGATTTCACCTCACATTTTCTTAACATTAGAATCACCCAACAACACTTTGGCTACCCGTGAGCCACCCCACACTTAAGATGTTAATGTGGTGCACGATTACATAGCACTAGATTACCAATCCCGGAGACTCAGGCTCCAAAGAGACTAGGAATGCCATTGAGGCATTTCACCGAACACTTGACGAGCATTAGTGCTATAGGAGTTCTTATGGGCTTGAGGGATTGCCTCACCCTCCCAAATCGGCTTAGGAGTTCCGTACTACCAATTATCACAGACTCAGCACCATTCCTACGGTGTTCATGGGATTGAAGCACACAACACCATAAAACCATGAAGAACAACCACCCTTAATAAAGCACAAGCAACAAAGAGGAATAACCAATAATGAAGAACAACCACCACTCAACACATGTCCTCAACTCAAAATTACCAAGAAAAGAGATCGAATCATACCTTTGAAGCTTTGTGAGGAGTAGATTGACTTAGAATTTCGGATGAGTGTGAAGTGCTAGCAAGATGAAGCTTGACCTCTATGTGGATGGTGATTGTGTGTGGGTGAACAATCAATTTGTGCAATGTGCTTGTGTGCTTGTGAAATTTCTTGTAGAACTTGGTGTGTGTTGATGGAAGTGAGGTTATTGTTTGCTTGAAGAGTGTCTTAGTGAGTGAGGGCGTGTTTGTGATATGTGTGTCGACCAAAATAGGACGACGCCAGGCGTCACTAGCCTAAGGCCTGGTTGACCTTGGCGTTATCCAGGCATCACCAGCCTAAGGCCTGGCTAACCCTGGCTTTAACCAGGCGACGCCAGCCTTAGGCCTGGCTGACCCTGGCTTTAGCCAGGCGACGCCAGCCTAAGGCTGGGCTGTCTCTGGCGTTTTCCTGACTTCGCGTGTCGTTTTAACCTTGATCAACTCGCCCAAACTCACCTGCAAACTTGTTAGTATCTAAAAATAAAAAGAAAAATTATAACTACACTAAAAATCAACTAAGAATTAGGTTGCCTCCCAACAAGCGCCTTAGTTAACGTCGTGGCGCGACGAATACAACAGATTAATGGGTTGCCTCCCATGAAGCACCTGATTTAATGTCACGACACGACGCAGATAAGCGCATTTAAAGTACGCTCAACCTCGGAGGCTCGATCAAATGGCTCACTGACACTACCTTTACTTCATCCATGCCCACATAATATTTTAATCTGTGCCCATTGACTCTGAACGTGCGAGATTACTCGCAACAATCTCTACGGCACCCGTGGGGTGAATTTCAATCACACGAAAAGGCCCTGACCATCGTGATTTCAATTTTCCCGAAAATAACCTTAGTCATGAGTTTTATAGCAATACTGTATCTCCGGGTTTAAAATTCCGCTCAAGAATATTTCTATCATGTATCATCTTCATTCTCTCCTTGTATAATCTCGTGCTCTCAAAAGCATGATATCTGAACTCATCAAGCTAGTGCAGCTCCGTTACTGTACTTGTTCCCGCAGCTTCAATATCAAGATTCAACTATTTCAATGCCCACCAAGCTCTATGCTCCAACTCTACCAGTAAGTGACACGCCTTCCCAAACACCAACTTGTAAGGAGACATGCCGATTGGAGTTTTGAAAGCGATTCGATAAGCCCAAAGTGCATCCTCTAACTTCCTCGCCCAATCTGTTCTAGTAGCATTCATAGTCTTAGTCTTCACACTCTTTATTTCTCTGTTCGAGACTTCCACTTGCCCCCTTATTTGTGGATGATATGGGGTGGCCACCTTGTGGTGTACATCGTACTTCTCCAACAACTTCGCGAAGGCTAGATTGCGAAAGTGAGTGCCTCCGTCACTTATTATTGCCCTTGGGGTTCCAAATCAGGTGAATATGTTCTTTCTAAAAAAACCAATTACCCCTTTTGCATCATTGGTAGGGAGTGCTGTAGCTTCCACTCATTTGGACACATAATCCACAACGACGAGTATGTACTTGTTGCCATATGAGCTGATGAACGACCCCATGAAATCGATCCCCCATACATCATACACTTGTACCTCCTGAATTGGGTTCATAGGCATCTCATGTCGGCGGGAAATACTCCTGGTTCGTTGGCATTCATCACACCCCTTTATCCATAGATGTGCATCTTTGAACAATGTTGGCCAGTAGAAGCCCGACTCCAAGACTTTCACAGCTGTCCTTACTCCCCCGAAGTGCCCGCCATATGGTGACGCGTGACATGCCTGCAAAATAGAAGACTGGTGTATCTCGAGGATACATCTCCGGATCATGCTATCAACACAAATCCTGAACAGATAAGGCTCATCCCAATAATACATGCGACAATCACGAAAAAACTTTTTCTTTTGAATAGAGGAAAGGTCATAAGGAACAATACCGAATCGCCAGGTAGTTTGCAATGTATGCATACCATGGCGCTTCCTCGAGACTCGTGGCTAGTAGTTTTTCATTTGGAAAAGTTTCCAGAATCTCTTCTATACCTTCTTTTCAGCTCCTTCCAGCCTAAACAAATGATCAGCTACTTGGTTCTCCGTTCCCTTTCGATCACGGATCTCCAAATCAAATTCTTGCAGCAGTAGCACCCATCGAATCAGGCGCGGTTTTGACTCCTTCTTCTAGATTAAGTACCTGAGAGCAGCATGCTCAGTATAAACAATTACCTTCGAACCTATCAGGTATGACCTGAACTTGTCAAATGCGAACACCACTGCTAGCATCTCCTTCTCGGTCATAGTGTAATTTAGCTGGGCTCCACTCAGCGTCCTACTTGCGTAGTATTGGATGCATGATTTTATCTTTTCGCTGCCCAAGAACTGCTCCCATGGCATAGTCACTCACATCACACATTAGCTCAAACGGTTGCTCCCGATCGGGGGCAACTATGATAGGTGTTGTTACTAGTCTCTTCTTTAATTCCTCAAAAGCTACCCTGCAGTCATCAGAAAACACAAAAGGGTGATCTTTTTCAAGCAATTTACATAAGGGGTTAGCAATTTTGGAAAAATCTTTTATAAATCTCCTATAAAGACCGGCGTGCCCAAGAAAACTTCTGACTGCTTTGACGGAGGTGGGTGGGGGAAGCTTTTCTATCACATCAGCCTTTGCACGATCCACCTCAATACCTTTACTTGACACTAGGTGCCCCAAGACTATACCTTCCTGTACCATGAAATGACACTTTTCCCAGTTGAGTACCAGATTAGTCTCGATACACCTTTTCAAAACTCTTCTCAATTTCACAAGGCAATCATCGAATGAATTCCCCACCACTGAGAAGTCATCCATGAACACCTCCATTATCTCCTCTACTATATCTGTGAAGATGGCCATAATGCACCTTTGGAATGTGGTGGGTGCATTACATAGGCCAAACGACATTCTACGAAAGGCATAGATACCATAAGGGCAGGTGAACGACGTTTTTTCTCTATCCTCCGGAGCAATAGAAATCTGATTATACCCCGAGTACCCATCCAGAAAGCAAAAGTGAGACCTCCTTGCCAATCTATCTAGCATCTGATCAATGAATGGCAGTGGGAAATGGTCCTTCCTGGTAGCCAAGTTCAACTTCCTATAATCCATACAGATTCGCCAACCTGTGACTGTTCGTGTGGAGATCAGTTCGTTCTTCTCATTCTTCACTACCGTCATACCTCCCCTTTTTGGTACACACTGAACTGGGATAACCCAATTGCTGTCAGAGATGGGGAATATGATTCCCGCATCTAACCACTTGACACTTCTTTGATGTTGGGGTTCAGCCTTCTTTGATGTTGGGGTTCAGCCTTCTTTGATGTTCTCTGGAAGGTTTGTGCCCCTCTTCCAGTAAAATCTTACGCATACAGAAGGCTGGGCTGATCCCCTTGATGTCTGCAATGGTCCACCCAATTGCAGTCTTGCACTCAGTCAGTACCTGCAAAAGCTGTTCTGCCTGCACATCCAACAAACTGGATGAGATAATAACAGGTAGAGTTGAGTTAGGTCCTAAGAATGCATACCTGAGATGAGATGGTAGTGGTTTTAGTTCCAACTTTGGTGGCTCTTCTATTTATTGCTTAGCTGGAGGAGTTTTTCTTTCCTCTAAGTGCAATGGCTCAAATTCGAGCTCCCTTCTCCAAAAACCTTGTCCTTCAAGAGCAAGTACCCACTCTGCTAAGTCTTCACCATTAGCTTCATTTAAGTTCATGAGACAGGCTGCTAGAGGGTCTTTAATGTTCAATGCCTCATCTTCCTCCTCCAAAACTACATCCACCATATCTATTACAGAGCAATTAGCAAATTCACTAGGTCTCCCCATAGATTTTTGCACGTTGAATGTTGTCTCTTCATCGTTTAATCTCATCTTGAGCTCTCCAGCTTCACAATCAATTAAAGCTCTCCCAGTGGCCAAGAATGGTCTTCCCAAAATTATGAGAATTTCCTCATTAACTCAAAAGTCAAGGATGACAAAATCTGCTGGGAACACAAACGTCCCAACCTGTACCAATACATAATCTAGAATCCCAAAGGGCCTCTTCACTGTTTGGTCGGCCAGTTGTAGTAACATAGACGCGGGTCTAGCTCTTCCAATGCCTATCCTTTTGTAGACAGCCAGGGGCATAAGGTTTATGCTTGCTCCTAGATCACACAGTGCCTTAGCAAATGCAAAGTTGCCTATTGTGCAAGGGATTGTGAAAATCCCTGGGTCAGACAACTTCTCAGCTATGGGTCTCGTCACAACAACACTGCAGGTCTGAATTAGTGTAACTGTGGCCAAGTCTAGAAAGTCGAACTTGCGGGACATCAAGTCCTTCATCATCTTCGCATAACCAGGCATCTCCTTTTAAAGCATCAACCAATGGAATGTTTACCTATATTTGCTTCAACATCTCTAAGAATTTCTTGTACTGCTCATATTTCTGATACTTGGCCAATATCTGTGGGAATGGTGTTGGAGGTCGCTTCTTCCTTGTGATTTGATTTTTCACTTGTTCAAGCACTACTTCTACTGTCAGTTCCGGTGCAACCTCAGTCTCTTTCACAACCTCTTCTTCTTTGTTGGTGTTATGTTATGCATGATGTACCGTCACCTCACTTAACCCCGCTGAATCATCTATTTCAATGGGTACTGGCACCAGTGTCTCAGTCGGTCTGCTTTCGCGAGCAATTTCTTGCTCCAGATCTAAGTCTCTACTATTTCGGAGACTCACTGCCATCAGCTGCTTCAGGCTCTGCTCTTTGGATTGATTTGGGTGTCTGCAGGTAACGTCCCACGGGGACGATTATTTAGGGCCATGGAAATCTGTCCTAATTGGATCTGAATAGTCTTTATCGCTGATTCATGTGAGTCTACTCTGTCAGCTAGTTTACCAGTGGACCCAATCACTTGTTGCATCATCCCATCAAGTTTAGCAGACCCATCTTCATGTCTCACAGTCTGTTGTTGTAGAGGTTGTTGATAAGCCTGCTGCTGATTTTGCTGGTTGTAACCTTGTTGCCTTTGGTAAGGCACCATTTGATCTTGTGGTCGTGTAGCCCCAAGGTTATTGTTGTTGTAGTGCTGCTGAGCTGGTCTATATTGTTGATTCTGCTGACCCCAATTCTGACCACCTGGTCTATGTCCCCCATAGTTAGCCACATAATTCATGTTCTCCTGATATTGTTGGTTGTCACCTTTAGCACTCCATGAGCAGACATATGGTTGATTAATGCATGATGTACATAAACCTCCTTTAGTTGCATCAACTATGTGTACCTGCTGCTTCTGGCCTGATTCATCAACCTTTTTGGTGAGGATGCTCATTTGTGTCAGTAGAGTGGCCATATTTTCAACTATGAAATTAGTCGGGTCTAAATCCACTGAGTGAACCACATGAGTGATTGGAGCGTTTCTTGTCGTCCACCCTGAGTTTTGCGCCATCTTGTCAAGTAGGATCTTGCTTTCTCTGAAAGTTTTTCTCAAAAATGCTCCACCTGCTGAAGCATCAACATTTGCCTTCAAGCTATCTGCCAAACCCATGTAAAACCTCTGCCCTAAAATTTGCTTCGGAATACCATGATGTGGACATGTAACCAGCAGACCCTTGAATCTCTCCCACATTTCTTGCAATGTCTCTGTTGGTTTCTGTATGAAGCTCAATATCTCATTAATTTGCTGAGCAGTCTTGTTGGGTGGGTGAAATTTGTTCACAAATTGCTTGACTAATTCCTCCCAAGTAGTGATGGAGTTTATGGGGAGTGAATTAAGCCAAGTCTGAGCCGCTCCTGTCATTGAGAATGGAAACAACAACAGTCGTATTGCTTTCGGTGTCACGTTATGTTGCCTCTGCGTGGCACAAATTGATAGGAAATTCTTCATATGCAGCCGAGGATCTTCAACGTATGACCCAGAGAACAGTCCCTTGTTCTGCAACAAATGTAGCATATTATTTGTGATTTGGAATAAATCTGCTTGTATCTGAGGGACTACAATGGCAGTTACTAAGTTGTTAGTGATGGGTTGTGCCCAATCATACAGTGCTGCTTCTGGCACAAGAGGTACCACACCCTGATTGTTTGGGTCATTCTCGTTGTTTTTGTTGTTTAGATGATCGTCTTCCATGTCTGGTTCGATTTGCTCTAAAGTTTTGTTGTGGTTTGCCTTTCTTGTTTGCACGATTTAATGCCTTGAAAACTTTCTCAGGATCCGATAATGCTTCTAACAACTAACCAGTTCTTGAGGAGTTTCTAGGCATGCACCTGTAACACCCAAGACTACAAACGTTAGAATTTCAATGATCAGTTTAAATTGAAGAAAATTGACTACAGTAAGAATTTTCACACATCTTTCTAACTGCAACTAATAACACCGTTAATTCCCCGGCAACGGTGCCAAAATTTGGTCACGCCCAACTATGCCCTATAAAAGGACAAAGCAATCGCTGCAAATATATTCCGGTTAACAAGTCCGGAGTCGAATCCCACAGGGAATTAACCTATCAATCACAACTATTGGACTTACAGAAATTCACGTATTCAATCGTCGAAGATATTTAAGTAACAAATTGGATGTTTATTAACTAAATAGTACGTAATGTAAATGCAGTAATTAAGAACTAACTATAAACGGTTTGCAAGCAAGAATGAGAATGATCTAAGGTTCTGATTTCCCCTATTGTCGGAATCCTTTCCGCTATGTTTGCTATAAATTTGCCTAAGTCTTCTCTATCGATCATGAGCACTCTGACTGTCGTAACTCTCTCCCGAGTAATGCACACTAAATAGGAATAGCTAATTGAGGGTCCTTCAATCAACAACAATAAGCATGTAGTTGAACAAATAGAGAGAATACTCTGGCAAATCTATATTAACATAACGAGAAAATTATCTTTCAACAGGTTCCATCAAAACCCTAGATTATGAGTTTAGCTACTCATACTCATAGTAACAATATCCAGAGTAATTTGCATAATTAAATTCAGAGTAAGGATAAAGAGATGTAGAAATCAATATTTCCAACTCCCAAGTAGTGTTCCACGAGCTATTCTTGCCTCCGGTTGCAGAAGTCCTTCAAAGTGGCGTTTTTGGGTCTATTTATATGTTTGGGACAAGCCCTAAATGTGTAGGTCAACTCCTAGTCAAGCCGGGAAATAATTAAATCTTTCAAAACTCGGATCGGGCCTGGCCTTAGGCCTGGTGTCGCTTGGATAACGCCAGCCTAGGCCTGGCTTTAAGCTGGCCTCGCCTGGATAAAGCCTGGTCGAGTTGTCTTTTGCCCGGCTTCTCCTTTTCACCGTCCTCGAGTGCACTTTCGACATTTAAGCATCCCTTTAGCTTTACTTTTATTTCTGATGCACCTACACATAAAATAGACTCTATTACACTCAAACAAAGTGTAACTTAACATTAAAGCATGTAAAACGCAAAACATATAATACGCAAAATCATGAATTATAGCCACACATCACCAGCATAGAGTCGCACTTGGCTTCAATGACTTTCGGCCCCAAGCTTTTAGCTAGTTCGAGACTTGCAATCATGGCCTTGTACTCGGCCTCATTGTTAGGCAGCTTAGAAGTTTTGATAGATTGTCTAATAGTATTGCCCGTGGGTGGCTTAAAAAATATGCCTAGCCCGGACCCCTTCACATTCGAGGCGCCATCTGTGAAAAGGTTCCACCCCCCGATGATGTACCTGATTTTAACAAGAGTTCCTTCTCGACTTCGGGTACGAGGGTTGGCGTGAAATCAACCACGAAGTCTGCTAAAACTTAACACTTGATGGCCGTTCTTGGTTGATATTCGATATGGTATATACTGAGTTCGACGACCCATTTGGCCAATCGGCCCGATAGCTCGGCTTATGCAAAACATTACAAAGTGGTTAAGTGGTTAGTATATATATGGGGTGACATTGAAAATATGATTTTAGCTTCCTAGAGGCGCTTATCAATGCAAGTGCCAATTTCTCTAAGTGTGGGTATCTAGTTTCTGCTTCTCCTAGAGTTCGACTTAGATAATAAACAGGAAATTGCATAACTTGCTCTTCTCGAACTAGGACACCACTTACCGTGATCTCCGAGACTGCCAAGTATAAGTAGAGTTTTTCATCTGCCTTTGGAGTATGAAGAAATGGTAGGCTCGGGAGGTATCGCTTTAATTCTTCTAACGCCTGTTGGCATTCCGGGGTCCAGGCAAAATCGTTCTTCTTTTTGAGTAGAGATAAGAATATATAACTCCGATCTGATGATCTCGATATGAATCGGCCTAAGGCAACTATCCGCCCCGTCAGCCTTTGCACGACTTTAACGCTGTCCACGATGGTGATGTCTTTGATCGCCTCGATTTTATCGGGGTTGATCTCTATTCCCCGATTTGACACCATGAAGCCAAGGAATTTGCCCGAACCGACCCCGAAAATGCATTTCTCGGGGTTGAGTTTCATGTTGTATTTTCTCAGTATCTTGAATGTTTCCTGCAAATGTGTCAAATGGTCATCTGTGTGGAGGAACTTAACTAGCATGTCATCAATATATACTTCCATTAATTCACCTATCTGTTCTTGGAACATTTTATTTACTAGGCGTTGGTAGGTAGCTCCTGCGTTTTTTAGCCCGAAGGGCATTACATTATAACAGTATGTTACATACTTGGTGATGAATGAAGTCTTTTCTTGATCTTCCAGGTTCATTTGAATTTGATTGTACCCGGAATAGGCATCGAGAAAACTAAGGATCTCGTGGCCGGCCGTGGCGTCGATCATGCGATCTATGTTCGGCAGTGGAAAAGAATCTTTGGGACATGACTTGTTTATATCTTTATAATCTACACACATCCTAAGTTTCTTCCCTTTTATAGGAACTACGACTAATTAGCTAACCATTCGGGGTATTTTACTTCCCGAATGGACCCCTATTTTGAGAAGTTTAGTTACCTCGTCCTTTATGAATGCGTGCTTTACCTCGGACTGGGACTTCTCTTTTATTTCACCGGTCTGAACTTTGGGTCCAGGCTTAGTCGATGCGTTGTTATTTTCGGCGGGATCCCTGTCATGTCTAAGTGGGACCAAGCAAACCAATCTATTTTATCAATAAGAAAATGAATAAGATTTTTCCTGAGTTTGGGGGTTAACTCCGCTCCCAGGTATACCTTTCGCTCGGGTAGGTGCTCGATCAATATAACCTGTTCCATCTCTTTGACTGTTGATTTGGTGGCGTCGGAATCTTCGGGAACAACAAAAGTTCGAGGGGTCAAAAGATCTTTCTTTTCCTCTTCCATTTCCTGCTTCTCCGATTCGGTCGAGGCTGGTGGCAGTGATTGCTATTTGGCTTCCTGTTTACCCTTGATGCGCGATCCTTCCGATGTTGATAGCACCGAAAACAGTATTACCTCATCGACCACGAACATTTCTTTTGCAGCATGCTGCTCCCCGTATGCTATTTTTACCCCGTCCGACGTCGAGAATTTCATCATTTAGTAGAGAGTCGAAGGATTGCCCTCATGTTATGGATTCAAGGCCTCCCGAGTAGGGCGTTGTACCTCATGTCGCCTCAATCACGTGAAACTTGGTATCTTGGACAGTTCCAGCCACGTTCACCGGTAGGATAATCTCTCCTTTAGTTGTTTCACTGGCCATATTGAAACCGTTCAAGACCCGAGCTGCGAGCACGATCTGATCTTGTAGGCCGAGTTGCTCCACGACCCTCGATCAGATGATATTTGCTGAGCTACCTGGATCTACTAAAACACGCTTAATTTGAACTTTATTTAATAAGATAGAGATTACTAGAGCGTCGTTGTGAGGCTGAAAATTTTCTTCTGCCTCCTCGTCGTTGAATGATACGGGGCCTTATGGCACATAGTCTCGAGTGTGTTTCTCCCTAGTAATTGATACCTTAGTGCGTTTGAATACGGGCCCTTGTGGAATATCGACCCCTCCGACGATCATATGAATTACATGCCCTGGCTCTTCCTGTTCAATTTTCTTGTTGGCGTCACTTTCCCTGAAATAATTCTTGGCTCGATCACTTAGGAATTCTCGAAGGTGGCCCTCATTGAATAAACGGGCTACCTCCTCTCTCAATTTCCTGCAATCTTCGGTCCTGTGACCATGAGTGCCATGATATTTACACATCAGATTGGGGTTCCTTTGGGAAGGATCGGTCTGTATGGGCCTAAGCCATCCGGTGTCTTTGATCCTTCCAATTGCTGATACAATACCTGATGCACCTACACTAAAATTACACTTTGATAATTGAGGTGCCTCTATGGGGTCAGCGTACTTGTCAAAACCATTTTTGCTCATGAGTCCCCGAGTATTCTGTCCTCGATCGCTTCTACGATCGTTCCGGGCGTGATTGCATCCTAGACCACTGTTCCTGCGATCTGAGGTGTACGGTTGATATCGGTCTTTGTTCGATTTTGGCTCTCTATGGACGTCCCTCTGATTTTTGGCGGCTGACCTGTTCGGGTGCACTGAACCGGAAGGATCTCCTAATTGGTTATCCTCAACCCTGATCTTTGGTGGTAGATTGTGATACCAAATCATTGCTTCCTTTGATAGGGTTTCCCCGAACTTCTTCAATAAAACAGATTCGATCTCATCATCTTCCAAATCGTTACCCTTGATGACGCATGTGTAGGAGGTGACATGTTCGTTGGGATCGGTGGTCCCATTGTATTTAGGTATGTCCGGCATACGAACTTCTTTGGAATGGGTTTCGGAGCCGCACTCGAAGGGAACGACTTTTGTACAAATTTCTTCGAATCCATCCTTTTCAAGATTGGTGGTGCCCCTGGTATCTGATCAACTCGGGAATTGTATGTTTCCACTTTTTTATCATTAGCTTCGATTTTCTTCTCTCCTGACTCAATTCTTTTGGTGAGCTCTTCGAGCATTTTCGTTATTGCAGGATCAGTCCCCGATTTATTACCATTCGACCTTTCTGGCACTGGCTCGGTACAACGAGTGATTTCTGGCTTGACCCACTCAGAGTTCTATGTTGATTTTGTAACTGAGCAATAGCGGCCTGTTGAGCCTGTAGCATCTCGAATATCACCTGGAGACTAACTCCTCCATCTCCTCTGCCCTATGTACCTTGGCCACCAGATTGGCCTTCTCTGCGTACACTCCCTTCAGGATCCGCGCCTAGGTCCGCATTTAAAGCAACATGCGAACTGACATCGACTGGATTGGCAACCGTTGCTCTCTCGAGATTAGCCTGTGGCACCTCGGCTCCTGGAGCAATTACATTGTCGTTTTCCGCGTGAAACCCGAGACCATCTTCACCATGTGTAGGTGAGTTTTGAGAGTTTGTCATATTTTAACCTGAGAGCAAAGATACTTGACAAGAACAAGCGTAAAATAATGTCTGTTATCAGAATCAGCACCGAACAATCACTATTATCCTTAGCCCCACGGTAGGCGCCAAACTGTTTACCCTCAAATTCGGATAACAATTAAACTTACATTTTGATTTTAAGGATATGTGATTTCGCCCAATACCAATTGATAAGCAAGAAAATAAGTGAATAAATTAGAGAATAAAATAAATCAAACCAGTGTGCTAGCCATGTCTCGACCTCTACTTGATGTAGTCTCGAGGTGGGTTAGTAAGAAAAGTAAATGATAAAGCAACTATGATGAACAATAAGTGTGAAATAGCAGGAAAGTAATGAGTGTATATATTATTGTTAATGAACAATGATGATGCCTACAAATGAATGGGATCCTTCTTTATATAATAGAGGAGTCCTAAATAAGGTATACTTCTAATTATAGTAGGAAACCATATTAACATCTAATTAACCGCTGTAGATTGATCCGTTCCGAGATTCACGCCACGATCCTCGACCAATTGCGGATATCTCGCCTTTTCCGCTATCAAGCTATGTAGATGCCACTCGAAGTCTGCTTCTTTCTGGCTGCAATCGATGTCGACCTCTGTCCGAACTCGACGTCCTAGCTCTTTGACGTGACATTCGTATCCCGGTCAAAGAATGAAATCGAGTAGGCCCGATCAACCTACAATTATAATACAAAACTGCCGTTGAGATTAGTTGTTGTAACAACTTGAGATATGTATTCCCATCCGTTGCTGCTCAAAATTGTGGGGTGTGCCATAATGGAAAGAATCATTGGAGAAACACTTGAAGGGATGTCAGTAGATGTTCAAAATGGACATGTTTTATTTCCCAACCTCAGAGCTGTTCATCTAAAAAGCTGCAACAAACTGAGAAATATATATATTTTTGGTTTTTATGACAGCTCTAAGTCTTAGCAAACTAGAGGGTTAAAGGTAAATGAGATGCCAAATCTGGAGTCTTTACAAACTATAAGCATTTCTTTTTACATTATAGAGTTTCATGTACCTTCTTCCCATTATCATATATAATGAACACATTTTATCTTTTCTCCCATGTTCAAATTGTTAGAACCGAAAAAGTCAGGTGTGATCCGGGAGCTAGCAAAGCAAACTTTGAACGACGATAAATTATACAACAAAGAGAAATATACCAAAAGAGACACAAACATATAATGTGGTTCGCTCAACTAACCTACATCCACGGGCGAAGATGAGCAATCCACTATATAAAAGAGAGTACAAAATATCGAGAGAACAGCCTCACGAAGAGGCAAACACAAGTGACACACTAACACTTGTCCCGTAAAGTTCTCCCTCTAAACACGACTCTCAAACCCCATATGGCTACATTGTGGATGCTACTGAATGAGAAGGACGGATCTTCAATTTATAGAACTCCAAACCTTTTCCTACAAGAAAAGGGACTAGCCAAATATGGAAAAATTATATTTTTTCTCTAGGAAAAGAAAACCCCAAATATGGTAAATATGTTGTCCTTTCCTTCATGAGATAGGAAAACCAATTATGGTAAGAAAATCTGGACAAACACCTAACAATTCTCTCCCTTGGCCTGAATTTTCTAACAAAATAAACTTGATCCACATTCTTCACATAGCCTTCAACATGTCGCATCTCCAAATCTCCACCATAAAGTTTGTCTCAACGTGTGTAGCACACCAGTCAAATTTCTCAGACAAAAATCACGATTATCGTCAAATATGTTGCGGCTAGAACTGAACCCGCTAAGATGAACTTATCTTGAACCTCGCTCTGATACCACTTATTAGGACCGAAAAAGTCAGGTATGATCTGGAAGCTAGCAAAACAAACCTTGAACGACGATAAATCATACAACAAAGAGAAATATACCAAAAGAGACACAAAAATATAATGTGGTTCGGTCAACTGACCTACATCCACGGGCAGAGATGAGCAATCCACTATATAAAAGAGAGTATAAAATATCGAGAGAACAACCTCACGAAGAGGCAAACACAAGTGACACACTAACACTTGTCCCGTAAAGTTCTCCCCCTAAACACGACTCTCAAACCCCATATGGTTACATTGTGGATGCTACTGAATGAGAAGGACGGATCTTCAATTTATAAAACTCCAAACCTTTTCCTACAAGAAAGGGATTAGCCAAATCTGGAAGAATTATATTTTCCTTCTAGGAAAAGAAAAACCCAATTATGGTAAATATGTTGTCCTTTCCTTCATGAGATAGAAAAACCAATTATGATACGAAAATCTGGACAAACACCTAACACAAATAACAATATATTCTAGTCTAGTTAGTTTTACTTAAATCTTTCTTGTTATATAAAAGCATCAAATTTTTCAGTAATTTCACTCAAATCATCTCTCCATTTAGGAAAATCCGTTTAAAATGTATGGCTGTTGGCAGTGATTCGCAGTTTACAATAAACATGGGTAGCAAGGAACCTCAAGAAGCTAGATCGAGATGGCATATAAATGCACATGGAAAAGGTATAGCTGCCATAAGATGCAGAAATTGCAAGGTAGTTAATAACTTTGTGTTTTTCTTGAACTTCAATCCAAACAAGGCATAAATATATTTTGCTTCATTGTGTCTTTGGTTCACATGTTTGGGATTGAGGGGACAGTTGATTCGTTGTATCTTTAGCGGTTTAGCAATGCATGCATTTCTAACAACGGAGTTACACTTGTCTTCCAGCGATCAACTTCTATAAATCATATTTTGGTGGTTTTCGAATGTCTAATACGAATATTATCTTATTTTGTACCTTATTGCCATTTATTGAAGAGATTTGTGTTTCTGGAAGCTTATTTCATTTGTTTGATCTTTTCATATAGTGCCGCTTCTGCCATATGTTCTTATATTAAGTTGCTCCGACATGGCAGTTTAGGTGTCGGACCCTGTGTCGATACCACACTAGTATGGGTGTGGGTAAAGAAATTGTACCGGATGGTCAAATAATTTTGGGTACTTTGACTAAGACCGGACGGAAAATTTCGAGATGGGATACAATTTGATTTCCGAAATCAGAACCAAAACTAGGGTAAATTTGAAGAAAATAGCATACCTTATCTAGGAAATAAATCATCGACTTATCTACAACTTAAAAATAAAAAAGAAATTCACACTAACAAGCTATATGTAAGTTTTCCACAAAAGTTCTCATAATTTAGAGATATTTCTATATTTTTATTTTTTCGAATTATTTTTAACCGGATCCCTGCCCCGTATCCGTACTAGGATCCGTATCCCCGAATCTTAGAATTTACATCTCCAACGATTCGACCTCTAGATTCACACCCGTGTCGGACGCCCGCACCCGTGTCCGGGCAACTTAGTTCTTAAATGTTATAATGACTTCCCGTTCTTTTACAATTATACAATTGACATCAACCACAAATCCATGGATAATAAAGATTTAAGTGTTCAATGCTTCCCTGGCAATCTGTATGTTGTAAGAGTTGTTGAATGGTACAGTTGTGTTTGCTATATGTGAAAAGTTCCCTTGTATCAATTCTATTTCTTACATTGAATTTGAGTTATTAGCAATTTTTTTATATAAATTGCTACTTCAATTCTGCCGATCATAAATAAAGGACCAGTTTCATTCATAAAGCCACATTGTCATGAAAATTGTTAGCAATATAGGCTTAGTGAAGAAAGAAACTTTAGTTTTACAGTGGTCTGAAAATTGTAGTAAAATCCAAGCTTTATTATTTATTCACAAACAATTGGTACAAGTATTACAGCATCCTTATTAAGAGCATAAAACAGTAGATTATATACAGACAACACAAATGATATGTACCATATTACCAAACTAGTACATCAAATTTTTCGTAACAAAGACAATTGTTTTAGTACCCTTATTCACTGAATGTCACATACCATAAATTCAATGAGAATAATGACGAAACCAGCAGAAGTTGTTCCCTCTATCACCTTCTTCTGCTTCATCATCTCTAGTATGAATCCACCACAGAAGATTTGTGAGTGAGTTTCCATCATCAAAACCAGTTAATCTCTTAGTTTTGTCCAAAGCACTTGTTTTATCATACATTCCTTCTAAACCATACACAAATCCTTTCCATCCTTCTCCAACACCACTTCTTGCTAGAGTTGGCATTGTCCATTGGACCAACTCTCTCACAAACCGAACATCGGAAAATACAACTTCAGTAATAGGCAATATAGGTAAAACCTGAATTCCAAGCCTACACTCTTTCCATTCAGCTGGAGCAAACCAAAGGCCACTGTCCCTTTTGTTAGACCATAAAACACCAACCACACGGTTATTTTTCGCGAATTCTTCTGCATACAAGTTGCTTTCGTCTTTAACATGCCACCAAGTTTGTGCTGAATGAATTTCCATTGCTAAAAGAGTTGATCCAATAGCAACAAGATGAGTATCACCATATGCCAATCCCATTAAAGCTGCTGAATAGTATGCATTTATCGCTTCACTTGTGCTCTCTTGGTTCCTTCCATCTGCAAACTCGGTTAATCCTCCTGCCCAAGAATGCAATTTCCACAAATCAAAGCACCTCAACCGCGTATAATGTGAATTTTCTCGCCTGCTTAAGTTCATAAAATCCGCCATAAGTGAATAAGCTTGTGGCGTATACTTTCTTCCCCACATTGGATCTATCTTGGCAAGTACTGCTATAGCGTAAAGGAAATAACCAATGTGGTAGTGATGATCATTGTAAATTCCAAAGCCAAAATCAGCACCAGAATCCGTTGAACCTTGTTTGGTCACGATCCCTCCCCATTTCGGATCATAAAAGAAACCATTTGCTTCGAAAGTTCCATTTAACCAAGGTTCAATTGTATCCTTCAAGAATTTGCGGATCGTTGGTATAACATCATGGTAACAAACTTCTTCAGCTATCAATACTAACCTTGCAGCTCTTGCAATTAACTTTCCATAAAAGTAAGATGATGTTGTTGAGATTAACGTTGAATTCAAGTCCGCGACATCTTTATTCAAAGCATCAATTATTTCAGAACAAGACTCCTCTTTTACACCTTTAATTGAATGCCATGTTACAGAAATTGGATCACTCTTCAACAACCATGTATCTCCAACAACACCAACAAGCTCACCATCAATACTATTGTACTTAAAATCCTCCAAGATAATTACTGAACGATTCGAAAGCAGCTGCAGATGAAGGGGATGAGCTAGCATCAATAAGTCTCCCCAGCCAGTCTTTTCCCACTTGTACTCCAAGCTAAATGGCTGACTGAAAACAGCATTACCAAATTTAGGATAACAAGAACTGAACCGATCAAGAACTGATTCATACATCGGGTTTTCACAATTTGGCAAAAGAACGATCCTTATTATCCCCGAAAATTCACTAGAAGTGATATTATTCACATCATTATTGCTCAAATTGATTGGCGAAGACGCGTACAAAAGCCAAATTTGGCCATTGTTGAGCTTAATAGTATATTTAGTGAGAGTAGCATTCCAAGAACATTCAAGAATCGCGTGAATCGTTGAAATTCTAAGTGCAACATTACCAATGACATTACAAGTAACAAAGGGACATCCCCTGACAAGAAAGAACCTAAGGTTACTTGATGGAAGATCCAACGTGACACTAAGATCACTAAATGATGAAATAACATGACGTGCATTTGGATTTGGATTATTCAATATACCAATAGTGATATCAGCATTGAATATTTGGTAAACAAAAGCAGGATTATGGAACTGAGGTGGGTAACAAAGAGTGAGAGATGAGTTTGATGATTTGATAAGATATGGTTGAATATATTCAGGCTGATCACCATTTTTTAGCACAAAGTTTTGAAAGAAAGAATTTGTAGGCAAAGGGGTTGATAAGAGATGATGAGCAAAATATGTTGATGGTTCAGGAAGGACAGTTGATTTTACTGTTGGAAAGAGAAAAGGTTGTGACATTGGCCTAATTTGGGGTTGTGGTTGAGACATTTCAGGGGATTTTGGTGGTGGTTCTGGTTGTAGAGGAGGTTTATAGTGTTTGGAATGTTTCTTGAAAGGTGTTGTGACAATTGTTTTGACTCGTTTTGTGATCTTTTTTAACACCATGATAGGAATATTTATTCGCGCAATCTTGAACAAAAACAAGATTAATTGCACTAAGTGTGTGTTTACCTGTCAAATTTGGCTGCACGTAAGAGAGATTAAAGAGTGAATTAGTTTGCAAATTGATAGCAGAAGGAAACAAAAAACAAATTCTTGATGGTGTCACATTAAGGTAATGACGTGACTTAGCCGTATACAAAGAGAAAGAATTCTGGTATGAAGTCACTTTAGTGTGTATATATATGAACCCCACGAGAGATTGAGATAGGAGAGGGAGAGAGAATGGAATTACAAAAGAACAAGTGATGGATATTGCTTAGAGAGGTGTTTAAAAAGGGGAAAGGCTGTCTGTCTTTAGTACGTCACATAAAGGCGGATCCAAAACTTAAAATTTATGATTTTCTATAACAATCTCAAATTAATATATTGTTCATAGTTAAATATTTATGGTATTTAATGAATTTTTTAAATACATATACAACATCTTGACAAAAGTTCTTGATCTGCCACTAACGCCACATTCGAAAAATACTTATCCATATATGTCATGTTTATCCCAAACAATGAATGCAAGACATATGTATTAGCGTGTCAAAGGTTAAGAGCAAGAATGGGCTGGATTGCAAGTGAAGATGAGTATGTTGAGGGAAGTGGTAGCAAGATACCTATAGGACTTGAGTTAATGAAGGAAGGGATGAGCTGAAAATGGTGGGGTTATCTTTTGCTGAATGGGAAAGCAAAGAAAGGAAGAATTAGATGTGAAAATTCTTTTCGTCTACGGCAGATTATGTTCCAGGGAATATTGAAGTTCACAGATTTAAACGTACATAACAGTATATTCTATTTAATTTATAGAAATGATCTAAGTTCAAACCTTGACATTCTAAAAGAGTACACTATTGAAGCATCACTTGCAAATATGGAGTTGATTAACACACACTTGTAGAACCTAATGCAAGTTCTGAATACGCGCAACACACAGAAATATAGGACCTAGTGTTGCATAAATGAATGGTTTGGACCCAATATATTCGAACGTCGTGGGCTAGGTTTGTGTTGAAACTTCTCTGTACAAATGATATCGCCTAGCCGCTTTGAGTGAGGCATTTGCGTAGATTAGGCGTGGCAATTTGAGCCCAAACCCATCTAACCCGCCCAGAGATTTATGGGTTGGGTTACAAACATTTTAGTTCATGGGTCAATTTGGGTTGTGCCCAAATTAACCCATTATATTTTATAGCCCATTCTGACCCATTAAGCAGCCCAAAACAACCCATGAAACTCGGGAGAAATTCAAAAATAGCCAGATTTACTACTGGTCGTTGAAAAATAGCCAAGTTTCAAAAGTCATCGAAATTTAGCCACTTTAAATCTGAGCGAAAACACTGTTCAAAATCCGGAAAAATACGCCCGCAAATTTTACGGGAGTTCCAGCATAAGTATGCTTGAACTCCCGTAAATTTTACGGGAGTTCCAGGATAACTATGCTGGAACTCCCGCAAATTTTACGGGAGTTCCAGCAAGTATAATTGTCCATTATAATATACTGGAGTTTGGAGCACTGGTGCTCCAGTCTCCCGCAAATTTTACAGGAGTTAGCAAAGTATACCGGTCCAGCATAATATGCTGGAGTTCGTACACAAATGCACCAGAACTCCCGTATATTATACTGGACCGGTCCCTGTTGCAGCAAAATAGTGGCTATTTTTCATTGACTTGATAAACGCTGGCTATTTTTCATTGACCAGTGTGAAAACTGGCTATACCATGATATTTTAACATGAAACTCACTCAAAACAAAAGGGTATCTCAACCCAACTTATATAGAAATTTATTTAGTTGCCCCAATTTTACTTTTTTTTTGTATTTTCAATTTTATGTTCTTTTGTTTTTCTACACCATTCACCCCCTGCCCCCCT
>NW_017670362.1:609871-624241 GCF_001879085.1 Nicotiana attenuata | reverse complement strand
TACTTTTTTTTGTATCTTCAATTTTCAATTTTTTTTCTGCATCACCCGCCCCACCCTGCCCACCCCCTCCTCTCTCAAAAAAAAAATTTTTTAGTTTTTTTTGTATTTTTAATTTTTAGTTTTTTTCTGCACCACCCCTCACCTCTCTCCCCCCCCCACCCGCAAACCCCTCAAAATTTTTTTTTACTTTTATTTTAAATTTTAAATTTAAATTTTCTATTTTTTTTTATTTTTCTACCTCACCCACCCGCCCAACCCCCCTACCCATCCCACCCCTACCCCTCCCCCAATTTTTTTTTCAACTTACACGTTTTAAGGTAAAAGGTTTTTTTTTTTATGCAAGATGAGCATGGTTCTAAAACATGGGTCAAGTTGGGCGGGTTGGGTTATGACCCATTGTTTAGCCCTTTTTTTCCCCAACCCATCTTAGCCCAAGTACACTTTGGGCTGGGTTGGGCAATGACCCATTTATTGGCCTAACCCATCTTGACCCGCCTAAATTCAGCCCAACCCGCCCATTTGCCATCCCTAGCATAGATATCCAATTTTGGGGCCGCCATTGAAGTTATACTTGCATTACATAAAAACTTAACAAAATTTACTCACCAGATCTAAAATTAGTTCTATTACTTCAGTGTAACTTCAAAAATCAAATCTTAAGTTCTTCTATCTTCCAAATGCAACTTCAGAAAATTCAAATCTTAAGTAGTTCAATCTCTTCAATGCAACTTCAAAAATCAAAGCTTAACTTCTTCTTCTTTCAAATGCAACTTCAAAAATCAAAGCTTAACTTCTTTCAAATGCAACTTCAAAAATTTGATTTTAAGTAGTTCAATTTCTGCAATACAATTTCAGATATTAAATTTTAAGTTCTTCTAATTTTCAAATGCAACTTCAAAAAATTCAAAGCTTAAGTAGTTCAATCCATTCAATGCAACTTCAGATTTCGAATCTTAAGTTCTAAAACATAAACTTGTCGAATTTTAACAATCCAACACACGATTCAATCGCCCAAATCTACTTCAAATGAGCTCAAACTTGAAACTGAATTTTCAAATATCATATAGAAAAAATCTCAATTATCAAATTGTCAAAACAACAATAAAATCTAACAAATCTATTTTGCAGCTAAGAAGAAGAACCCCTAAGCACAACGTACAATCGTGTTTTGCAACTAAGAAGAAGAAACCAAAAGGCTCCTGGATACATAGGACATGAATAAAGAAAAGAAGAAAGCAGCAACAAAGCTCCTGAATACATCTGACATGAATACAAAGAAGAAGAAAGCAGCAACGAAGAAGAACAGAAAAGTGTTTGTATATGAAGTTACCCAAAAATTAGGTATCAGTAAAACATTTTTTAAAAATGGGAACAAGCTAAATGAGGGAGACCAAATAGGGCAATCCATGAAATATTACGCTTTGAGCACCTCTATTTAAATCAAATTAAGTTTTGTTTTTAAAATATATTTAAGGTTTAGCTAAATTTGGAAAACTTCATATAAGGCCCCTTGAAATTTTACCTAAAATACGGGGTTTCGTAGTGCCGAGCTAGGCTATCGTGTTTGAAGGTTGTAGACAAGCTCGCCGATGTACGAACTTTTTGGGTTCTAAATTGCGTTGGGGAGTTGGAAGAATAATTGTTA
This sequence comes from Nicotiana attenuata, assembly GCF_001879085.1. NCBI lineage: Eukaryota > Viridiplantae > Streptophyta > Magnoliopsida > Solanales > Solanaceae > Nicotiana > Nicotiana attenuata. Next base: position 622,596 of record NW_017670362.1, on the reverse strand, counting down.
CAGAATATGGCATTTATGTGGTCTATTATTCGACCGTAGAACCACTCCACGGGCCGCAGATCCGCCGCAGAGTGGAGCAGAAACAAAGCTGATTTTTGGAGGTCATTTTGCGATCCACTATGCGACCACATAATCATTTTGCGGCCGCACTTCCATCACAGATTTATCATGAGAAAATTCTGGAGGAGGACTTTTGTAGTGCGTTATGCGACTGCATAACCGGTCTGCGAACCGCAGACCTAACCCGAACAACCCAATTTTTGGGACCACTTCTGCGGTCCATTTTACGGGCCGCAGACCTGATCTGCAGTCGCAAAGCTGAGCTCGGGGGGTCCATTTTCTATTTTTATAAACGGACCCCATTTTTTATAAAACGAGTTTGGGGTTATCTTGGCTGGTTTAAATGGCTATTTTAGAGAGAGTGGAGTGCTTTAGAGAGAGAGGAGGAATTTCCAAGTGCTTTGATCATCAATCCTTGCCCCAATCTTGAAGATTCAAGGGAATCACTTACTAATGATCAACTATTCAGGTAAGACCTTGTCCTAAAACCTTCATGCAATTGTTATTGGTTTAAGTAAGTTGTGGAGTTGGAGATAGGCCATGCATGTGCCAATATGAGGTAGTATGTGAGATTGTTGAACTACTTTGGGTAGATATTGAAATTGGTTGAGGGAGGAAGGGATTACCATTGTAGAGCCTTGTAGTCGATTTTGCATTAATAGGTGTTTGACGAAATTCCCAAGAGACTTATATCATGAGAATCCTTCTAATTTTGATTCGATTTTTATCATTTCCTATAGATTGAAATTGCTAGGAGTATTTGGACATTGTAGTACCTAAGTAAAGCTCAAGCGAGGTATGTTGGCTAAACTTCTCTTGTAGAGTCGAATTCCATGATGCTCTCATAAGATTCTAGTATGATTGGCGCAAGTTCCTAATTCCCATGTTCCTAGTCATTCCGAGTATATTCAGTTATTCCAAATAAGCATTGTGTCGAAAGTTATATGCTCAAAATGTGTTTCATTTTCCTCTCTTATATTATGCTCTCCTTCAGGAATGTACTGAAGTATGGTTTATGTATCATAATGCTATAACTTCAATTCATGGTTCAAATGCAAGATTCATTATGTCTTATTCTTGGAAGGAAAACTCAATGTGTTTAAGAATTCTATTGCTCATATACATGTTTAAAGTCTTGATTACAAATGCCCTTATTATTGATAATCTATGGTTATGCTTGAAAGTGAAAGAAGTGAGTATGAAATATAAAATGTGGCGATCGTGCCAAGAATGAAAATTACACATGTGGCCGATGGAGCAAATGCAATGAAAGAAAGTGTGAAATATTATGAATGAGCTGTAACTTCATTATATAATAAATGATTTTAATGACCTAACTCCGAAACTACATGTGCTGGTGTAGGAGTGATTGAGGGGTAAATCCCCATGATTGATGTTTTGTGATTATTCCCCTAATTGGGATGAGATTGATATGTTGAGATTATTCTCCTTAATTAGGATGAGATGATTGCTAGCAGAATGTGATGTCGACCCACACGACATTGTGGTGAGACAGCTTAGCCAATCGGACCGAGATCGGACGCCATGCCGCGCACATGGTGGTGTAGTGATTGGATATCTTTGGGTGAGACGGCTTAGCCGATCAGGCCGAGATCGGACTCCGTGCTAAAAGCACGATGGTGTATCGGTACTAAAGATTTCCCAACTTACAAATATTGATATTCACTTGGAAAATTATCTTTCTCTTAACTTGATGCTTTAATATTGTTTGAGGCTCTTATTGATTCCATGTTTCTTTCTCCTTGTACTGTTAGTAGATTCATTGAGAGGGTGTTCACTCTTTACATACTAGTACTATTCCATACGTACTAACATTTCTTTTGTCGGGGGAGCTGCATCTTTAATGGATGCAGGTGGTTCCACAGCAGGCAGCATCGATTAGTGATAGCAATACACCCTCTTCTTAGCGGACTTGGTGAGCCCCACTTCATCTCGGGGTCTTGTATCTTTTGTCCCTTATGTATAGTGTTTTGAGGTATAACGGGGCCTTGTTGTCGGCACCATAATGTTACTCTTTTGTATCCATTAGAGGCTCCGTAGATATAGTGTGGGTTGTGTCGTGATTTTGGAAAGTTAAACTAGAAATGTTGTATATGTATCACACGTTCCCACTTTAAAAATATGAGTGTGTAATATATATTTTTTTAGAAATTGTAAATGAAATAGCTAATAGTAATGAAATTAGTGTCTTTCATGTGATCTTCTCATTGTTTAATTAATTGAATACATCTTCACTTTACTCATGGGTAAGGTCGGGTAGAAGATATCAAGTAGGCTTGCTTGACTGGGATATCTCGGTTGAGCGCCGGTCGTGCTCCTCAAGGTCGGGGCGTGACAAGCTTGGTATCAAAGCCTATGGTTTCAAAGTGGCCTAGGATATCTCGGAGCCGTGTCTAGTAGGTTCCTTCTTATCGGTGTGTTGTCGACCACATCTATAATTAAGAGGCTACTTGGGCTTTTTGGAATGTCACCCTTCTTTGATGTTCTAGATAGTGCGATGGAGCTAATTATGAGACTGTTCCTCCTTTAACTCATGCATGGTTCTAATTTTCAGTATATGGTGCCCAAGAAGAAGGCAAGAACTGGTGAAAGAGCCAATTTCACCCTAGGAGTGGCAGCTGATCCTATACCCCATGATGAGGGCGAGCACTCGAGGGGTGAGGATAATCCGCTAGCCACACTGCCTGATTCTACTCCTCCTGCTCAAACTGCACCAATCCCTACTCCTAATGAGGGTGCAGCGATTCCACCTCCAACAGATACTTCGTTCCACCCCCAACAGATACTCCGATTCCACCACCAATCCTGGCTTTCGGTCCCAGTGTTTCTGATGGGGACCTTAGGGGATCCATACAGATGTTGGCTCAGATAGTTGCCTCAGGCCCAGAGATCGAATGTTGCAACTACTTCTTCTAGCCAGCAAGAGGATTCCGCTAGTTCTAAGATGAACAAGTTTCTTCAGTTGGATCCTCTAGTGTTGACGGGTACTATGGCAGGGGATTCAACAAAGAGGTAGCATATTCTTGGTTTGAGTTTTGGGAGGAGTCTCGTGAGGAGGGGAGCCCTCCGGCAAAGTGGAGTGAGTTTGCCGATGCCTTCATTGATCATTTCTTGCCTGCCGAGACTAGGGTAGCCCATGCCGCCGAGTTTGAGAGCCTAAAATAAGGTAGCATGAGTGTGTGAGATTACCATATGAAATTCACGCACCTGTCCAAGTATGCCATTTACATGTTGCCTACTATAGCTAGAGTGCGCCGATTTGTGCAAGGCCTCAGCCCTTTGGTTATTAATGAGGCTGCTACAGCTGCCTTGAATTCTAATATGAAATTTGCTCAAGCTACAAAGACCCAAAAATTGAAGGCCAAAATTGAGCGAGAAAGTAGCAAGAAGGCTCGGTCCGCGGGCAACTTCAGTGGTTCTTCCAGTGGTGGTAGTGGTGGAAGATCAGTGTTCAGGGGAGGGTCATCCAGGCCTTCCTAGTCTTTTGCTCAGTCCTCAGTTAGTACAACGCCATCAGGGCCCGGTCAGCAGTAGTGGAGCCACTTCAGGCCCAGTCAGGGCAACAGGGGATCCTACCAGCAGGGTCAACCTGGTGGAGATTCCAATAGCAGCGGAGGCCCCCGTGCCCTAGGTATGGGAAGGTGCAGTTTGGAGCCTGCTACATAGACCTGCCCATATGCTACGAGTGCGGTATTAGAGGTCACATTCAGAGGGATTGTCGTTCATCCCGCCAGAATATGGGCAGGGGTACAGCACAACCAGCTAGTTTTGCAGCTACCACATCTACATCACCTCCTCTAGCTAGAGGCACTCTAGCACCCGCAGGGCGTGGTGCAGCTAGGGGTGGTGAGAGGACCCAGTCGTTTTTATGCTATGAGGGGTCGCCAGAGTTCAGAAGCTTCTACAGATGTTGTCATAGGTATATTGACTGTCCAATCTTATGATGTTTATGCTCTAGAATTCGGGATAGAACCGAAATAACTTCATGAGCCGTTCTCCGTATCTACTCTAGTTGGTGAGCCTATTGTGGCCGCGAGGGTTTATACGGATTGTGTTATAACAGTGGTAGTCGAGACACCAAGGCCGATCTCATTAAATTGAGAATGGTTGATTTTGATGTGATAATTGGGATGGACTGGCTTTATTCATGTTTTCCCAAGCTTGATTGCCGAACCAGAACTCTATTGTGATAGTGTTCATTGACGATATTCTTGTATATTCGCAGAGTCAAGAGGACCATGCCGACCATCTCAGGGCAGTTCTGCAGATTCTGTATCAGCAGAAGTTGTATGCGAAGTTTTCGAAGTATGAATTTTGGCTTGAATCTGTCACATTCTTGGGTCATGTCGTCTCTAGTGAAGAATCAAGGTTGATCCTCAAAATGTCACAGTTGTGAAGAATTGGCCTAGACCTATAACTCCAAAAGAGATTCACAGTTTCTTGGGCCTAGCTGGGTATTACAGGAGGTTTGTGGATGGGTTCTCGACTCTTGCCTCTCCATTGACTAAACTGACGCAGAAGGCGGTTAAATTCCAATGGTCAGACGCTTGTGACAAGAGCTTCCAAGAGTTGAAGACAAGATTGACTACAACTCCGGTATTGACCTTACTGGAGGGTACAAATGGGTTTGTGGCATATTGTGACGCTTCAAGGATCGGACTTGGGTGTGTGTTGATGCAATATGGCAAGGTAATCGCTTATGCTTCTAGGCAACTAAAGAATCATAAGAAGTGGTGTTTGCACTGAAGATTTGGTGTCATTATTTATATGGGGTCCATGTGGATATATTCATGGACCATAAGAGCCTTCAATATATTTTCAAGCAGAAGGAGGAGGCAGAGAAGATGGCTTGAGTTACTCAAGGACTACGACATTGATATCCTATTTCATCTGGGGAAGGCTAATGTTGTGACGGATGCTCTTAGCCGAAAATCCATGGGTAGTTTGGCTCACTTGGAGGCAAATCAAAGGCTATTGGCCAAGGAAGTTCACCGATTGGCTAGCTTGGGAGTTCGTCTTGTGAACTCTAGTGAAGGAGGGGCGGTTGTGCAAAATAGGGCTGAATCATCACTTGTAGTAGAAGTCAAGGAGAAGCAGTACGACGATCCGTTGTTAGCACAGTTGAAGAAGGGAATCCATAAACATAAGACCACAACTTTTTCTCTTGGCATGGATGATGGTACACTTTGGTACCAATGGCGATTTGTGTTCCAAATGTAGATGGTCCCCAGGAAAGAATCATGACCGAGGCTCACAATTCCAGGTATTTCGTGTACCCAGGCTCTACAAAGATGTACCATGATCTTAAGGAAGTATACTGGTGGAATGATATGAAGAGGAATGTAGCGGACTTTGTGGCAAGATGTCCGAATTATCAACAAGTGAAGGCCGAACACCAAAGGTCTGGTGGGTTAGCACAGAACATAGAAATTCCAATGTGGAAGTGGGAGATGATCAATATGGACTTTGTGGTGGGACTACCTCGCACGCCTTGTAAGTTCAACTCGATTTGGGTGATTGTGGGCTGACTCACGAAGTCAGCACACTTATTTCCTGTTAAGGCTACCGTCACAGTGGAACAGTATGTTTAGTTGTATATGAAGGAATAGTTAGGTTGCATGGCACTCCAGTTTCTATTGTCTCATATCGAGGGGCACAGTTCATAGCAAATTTTTGGAAGAAATTTCAGCAAGGTTTGGGTACTTAGGTGAATCTTAGTACAACCTTCCATCGACAGATCGACGGGCAGGCAGAGCGGACTATTCAGACGCTCGAGGATATGTTACGCGCCTGTGTTCTTGACTTAAAGGGTATCTGGGATGATCATTTGCTGCTCATTGATTTTGCCTACAACAACAGTTACCATGCCATCATTCAGATGGCACCATTTGAGGCTCTATATGGTAGGAGATGTACATCTCCCATTGGATGGTTCGAGGTTGGGGAAGCAGAATTGATAGGCCAGACCTCGTGCATCAAGCTATGGAGAAGGTTAAGATCATTAAGGAACGGCTGAAAACTGCTCAGAGTCGTCAGAAGTCCTATTCGGATGTGCGTCGTAGGGATTTGGAGTTCAAAGAGGATGATTGGGTATTCTTGACGATTTCCCCGATGAAAGTTATAATGCGGTTTGGGAAGAAAGAAAAATTGAGTCCCAGGTATATTGGGCTGTAAAGAATCATTCAAAGAATTGGTCAGGTGGCTTACAAGCTCGAGCTACCACCAGAGATGTCGTTAGTGCACCCGATGTTTCATGTATCTATGTTGAAGAAGGTTGTTGGAGACTCAACACTCATTGTTCAGGTAGAGACTATTGAGGTTAATGAAGAATTGCTTGTGAGGAGATTCCGATCACCATTCTTGATAGGCAGGTTTGAAAGCTGAGGAATAAAGAGATTGCCTCCGTGAAAGTGTTATGGCGAAATCAACATGTGGAAGAGGCCACGTGGGAGGTTGAGGAAGAGATGAAGAAGTAGTATCCTCATTTGTTTGAATAACTATGTAGTTGTATTCTATGAAAATGTTAAGAGCTTACTTTCTATAAATTATGTTCCACTTGCACAACTTATGTTAAGGATGCTCTTTTCTGGTAATATAATGCTTATGAGGTCACGGTTGGTGTTCTTTCCATGCTACGTCACGTCATTGGATTATATATATATATATATGTTGTTAGGATTAGTTTCTAAGATTCTCTGACAGGTGGATATGCCTAATTACAGGGGAAACTCTGCTGAAATTTCTGAAAATTTTGGGAGTTAGCCAGAATTTAGGGGTTTGAGATGTGTGAAAGAAGAGATGAGTTATGTTGGATGTTTTAGACGGACTCTACTCCTCATTCGAGGACGAATGATCCTAAGTGGGGGAGGATATAAGGCCCTATAAAATTTTATCTAAAATTCGGGATTTCGTGGTGCCGAGGTAGGATAACGTGTTTGAAGGTTGTAGACATGCTCGCCATGGTACAGACTTTTTGGGTTGTACAGTGCGTTGGTGAGTTGGAAGAATAATGGTTGCAGAACATGGCATTTTTGTGGTCTGTTGGCCCAAGTTCAGGTGAAGTTTTGAAGAATGACAAATGAACTCAGTCATGGACCAGGTCCATCATGTGAGGCACATTATCTATCAACCTAGACATGTGAGATACACGTGAAGGAGATAAGTATCAGTAATCAAGCAGCAATATCTCCTGAACTAATCGAAAAGGTTGCATATTGGATGAGGAGAGAAAGTCTTCTCATGGGAAGAGGACACAACCCGGATAAAGGATAGGGTTGGAGTTTGTATTGTTCAAGGACTCAACTTCGATGGAAGATCAACAATTGAGTCTCAATCAAACTCTGATTACTAACTCATTAAATAACAATGATTGTTCTCTTTTACAGGGATTGCACAAACGCAGAAGTTAAACTAAATTGAGAGCAAAAGAGCGAGGCAATTTTGCAAGCAATTTATGTAAGATTCAAGTGTGCTTTCCTGAAGCTACTTGGAAAAGATAGAAGAACCAATTCCATTGTGTCTTTCTTTTATTTAGTTCAATTGTAGTAGGTGTTTTAAAGTTGTACCTTTCCAGCTTTCATAGAAGCAATTGTATTAGGTACTTTGAGTATTCAAGTTAGAGTTAACTTGAAGGTGTCGCAACAGTTGAGGCTGTGTGCTACACTGGGATTAGAGTTTAACCCTTAGGTTTACAAGAGTTTTGTAAATGCTGTTTTGGCTCAGTGATTTTAGTGGAAGTTTGGGAAAATCCTACTGTGTAGTAGGTTGTGATTTTTTCACCTTTTGAGCCAGGTGTTTTCCACGTAAAAATCTCTGTGTTCTTTATTTTATGTACTCTTAATTCCGCAAATAGTAGTAGTAAGTACACCTAGAAGAACCAGGTTCTTCTAGAGCGAAAATTGGGTACCACACAAATCACCCCCCCTCTTGTGTGGTATTGACGTTTAGAACATCAATTGGTATCAGAGCAGGTTATCCTTGAAGAGGCTAACACCTTAGGAGAAGATCAACATGAGTGCACCACCTGGGAACTGGGAAAGGCAATCCACTGCTAGGCCTCCACTTTTCAATGGTCAGTACTATTCTTGGTGGAAGAACAGGACGAGAGATCACATCATAGGGGAAGACTATGAACTCTGGGACATAGTCACTGATGGTCCCCTAGCAACCACAAAGAATAATGCTGAAGGAGTTGATGTGCCAAAGACAAGGGCTGACTGCACTGCCGAAGACCTGAGGAAGTGGGAGAAAAATGCTAAAGCCAAGAAATGGCTTGTGTGTGGACTAGGTCCTGATGAGTACAACAGAATTCAAAGCTGTACCACTGCTAAGGAAATCTGGGACACCTTGCAAGTGGCTCATGAAGGAACACCTCAAGTAAAGAGGTTAAGAGGAACACTGCTGTATTCTCAATATGAGAACTTTACTATGAAGGAAGGAGAAACAATTCAAGAAATGTATACTAGGTTCACTACACTGACAAATGAACTTAAATCTCTTGGAAGGATTATTCTTGAAGAAGACAAGGTTGAGAAAATTCTGACAAGGGTTCTGCCAGTCACATGGGAAAGTAAAATCACTGCCATTCAGGAATCCAAGAATATTGCTACTCTCAGACTGGATGAATTGATTGGAAATCTTACTGCTTATGAAATGAGAAGGCAAACCATGAAGATGGATACACCCAAGAAGGAGAGAAGCTTAGCTCTCAGAATTGCTGAAGGTTCAGATCTGGAAGATGATGAGATGGCTATGATCACTAGAGATTTCAAAAAGTACCTAATGAGAGGAAAGGGTTAAGGTACAACCTTCAACAAGACAAGAGCTCCTAAGAAACAGACCAATGAGGGTTGCTACAAGTGTGGTAAGACTGATCACATGATCAAGAATTATCCTCAATGGGAAATTGAGTGGAAGAAAGAAAGGGCTGAATGAAGGAACAGGAAGAAGGAACAGGTTCAACCAAAAAGGAACAAAGGTTCAACCAAGGCTATGGTTGCTTCTTGGGGAGAAACCTCAGATGAAGACTCAGAAGATGAAGCTGAAGAAGAGCAAGCACTGATGGCCATCGGAGAATCAGATGATGAACAAGAGGTAAGTATTCTTCATCTCAAAGACAAGATTACATTTTTGTCTAAAGAAAGGTTGGTTGAGCTATTACTAGACTTCATTGATGAGTCTGGGATAATTAACAATGAGAAGGAAGTTCTGTCTAGGGAATGTGTGATCCTAAAAGCAAAATGCAAAAGTCTAGAGTCTAGGGCTAATGAGAGTGATAACACAAATGCTGAGTTGAAGAACCAGGTTCTTGAACTTGATAACAGTATCCTAGAACTTAGGTCTGAAAACTTAAAATTGAAACTAGGAACTGGAAAGAAGAAAGCTGATCACACATATCTCACTCTAGAGGAAAACCTAGGAAAAATGAAGGATGAATTGTATAAAAAGGATGAACTAATCAAAGTCCTAAAAGAAGATCTAGGAAAGGTGAAACATGAATTAGACAGAACTTGCAAATGGAACAAGGCCTCTGATGCACTCTCTTGGTTGCAAGAGCATCACAGTAGCAACAAAAGAGGACTTGGCTATGGGACTCAAGCACCTAAGTGGGACCCTAAAAGCAAGTACCTCACACTTCCTGAGAATAAAATATGCACACACTGGCAAGACTGGCCATTACAAAAATGAATTTAATGCAAAAGTAAAGGCCAGTCAAAAGAACAAAGCCTTTGTTCAAGAGAAAAGTAAGCTGCCTGGATGGGCAAGAAGGAATTTGATTCATCCTTTTGCCTATAGAAAGGGACCCAAATTAGTTTGGGTTCCTAAGACTAACCCCTGATTTCTTTTGTAGGTCCAAGTGAAAGGATGCAGTCAAATATGGTATATGGATAGTGGTTGCTCAAAATATATGACTGGGAACAAGGACCAGTTCCTTTCACCTGAGAACTTAAAAGGAGGTAATGTCTCATTTGGTAATGGAAAGAAAGGTGAGATCATTGGGGTTGGAAAGGTAGGAAAGACAGATTCTCATTCCATAGAGAATGTCTACCTGATAGATGGCTTGAAATATAGCCTAATAAGTGTGTCACAATTGTGTGACAGAGGTAACCTTGTGGCTTTTACCTCCACCAAATGCTTTGTGATTAACCTTACCACTGACAAGATTGTTTTGCAGGGAAAAAGAGTTAACAATATTTACATTGTAGATTTGTCTACTCTCTCAGAAAGTGAACTCACTTGTTTAAGTGTGTTGGTCAATGATCCCCTCCTGTGGCACAAAAGACTTGGTCATGCAAGTCTAAATCAGCTTAACAAATTAGTCTCTAAACACTTGGTGATAGGGTCACCTAATATCAAGTTCAAGGAAGACAAATTTTGTGAGGCATGTACAAGGGGGAAGCAGGTAAGATCATCCTTCAAAAGCAAGAAAATGGTAAGTACAACCAAGTCGTTGGAACTGGTCCATATGGATCTATGTGGTCCAATGAGAACCATGAGCAGAGGTGGAAAGAAATATGTGATGGTGCTTGTTGATGATTATTCTAGATTTACCTGGGTTCTATTTCTAACCTCCAAAGATGAAGCATTTGACATGTTCACTGCATTTGTTAGAAAAACTCAGAAACAATTAGGAAATCAACTTGCATCCATTAGGTCTGATCATGGAATTGAATTTGAAAATTCCAAGTTTGCTGAATTTTGTGATAAAAATGGTATAGATCATACCCCTAGGGCCCCTCAACAAAATGGAGTAGTTCAAAGGAAGAATAGAACTATTGAGGACATGGCTAGAACTATGTTGCTTTCTAGTAAATTGCCTCACATCTTCTGGGCAGAGGCTGTAAACACTACATGTTACATAATCAATAGATGCATGACCAGACCTCTGGTAGAGAAGACTCCCTATGAGTTACTTAAAGGGAGAAAACCAAACATATCCCATCTTAGGGCATTTGGTTGCAAGTGCTATGTGCACAATAATGAAAAAGACTCCCTAGATAAGTTTGATCCCAGAAGTGATGAGGGAGTATTCTTGGGATATTCTTCACATAGCAAAACATATAAAGTGTTTAACAAAAGAACTTTGTGTGTAGAAGAAAGTGTGCATGTAGTATTTGATGAAACTAACATTCTTTCTGAGAGACAGGAACATGAAGATGAAGCCATCGGATTGGTAAAGGACTTGACTGAAGCATCAACTCAGGTCAAAGTGGCACCAACAGAAGGAACATGTGATGGAACAGGTTCTTCCATACAGGGCAACCTGACAGGGGGAACTAATCAAAGAGGAATTGAAATAAATTCTTTGAAGGAACCTGTTCATGATCCTATTCCTCAGCAAATGGCAGAAACATCTAGCAGAAGCCAGTTGGTTGTGAAACCTCGCAAGTATCAAAGTTCTCATCCCATTGAGAACATTCTCACTGATCCAACATCTGGTGTAAAACCAGATCACAATTAAAGAATCTGTGTGCTTTTGATGCTTTTCTATCTATCATTGAACCTAAAAATGTTGTTGAGGCTTTGCAGGATGCAGATTGGGTGAATGCAATGCAGGATGAACTTAACCAATTTGAAAGAAGTCAAGTTTGGCATCTAGTTCCAAGACCCAAGGACAGATCAATCATTAGTACAAAATGGGTCTTCAGGAACAAACTTGATGAAGATGGAACAATTACAAGAAACAAGGCAAGATTGGTGGTCCAAGGTTACAGCCAGGAGGAGGGCATAGACTATGATGAGACTTTTGCTCCAGTTGCAAGACTAGAGGCAATCAGACTTCTCATAGCCTTTACAGCACATATGGAATTTACTCTTCATCAGATGGATGTCAAAAGTGCCTTTCTAAATGGCTACCTAAAAGAAGAAACGTTTGTGAAACAACCTCCAGGGTTTGAGAGCAAGGAATGTCCTGAGCATGTGTACAAGTTAGACAAGGCTCTCTATGGACTCAAGCAAGCCCCAAGAGAAAGGTATGAACGATTGTCAAAATTCCTGCTGGAGCATGGTTTCAAGAGAGGTAAGATTAATAGTACCTTATTCTTAAGGGAAAAAGGTAAGGATCTCCTTGTTGTACAAATATATGTTGATGATATAATCTTTGGGGCCACCACTGACGAGCTAAGTAAGGACTTTGCAAAATTAATGGGGAGTGAGTTTGAAATGAGCATGATGGGTGAGCTTAATTTCTTCTTAGGCTTACAGATCAAACAAAGTCCAAATGGAACCATGATCCATCAGCAGAAATATACAAAAGAGATAATCAAAAAGTTTAAAATGGAGGAATCTAAAGAAATAGACATACCCATTGCAACTGCCACTAAATTAGATGTTGATGAACCTGGTTCATCAGTTGATCAAAAGTTGTATAGGGGTATGATTGGTTCACTCTTGTATCTCACTGCTAGAAGACCTGACATTGTTTTCAGTGTAGGGCTTTGTGCTCGTTTTCAGGCAAATCCAAAAGAGTCTCACTTGACTGCTGTCAAGAGGATACTGAGATATCTGAAAGGCACCACTGATCTGTGCCTTTGGTATCCTAAAGGTAGTAATTTTGATCTAGTAAGATATGCTGATGCTGATTATGCAGGGTTCTTAGTGGACAGGAAAAGCACCTCAGGTATGGCACACTTCCTTGGTTCATG
>NW_017670362.1:476472-607794 GCF_001879085.1 Nicotiana attenuata | reverse complement strand
GAAGGCAGAAAGGTAGCCTTATGCAATGCGGGAAAATAAAAGGCGAATAGTAATGAAATCTCTTAGCTGATAGATGACGGCCGATAACTGATTGTGTGGTTTTGGCTGCTGGGGATGCCGTGTGCGGATAGCACTTGCAAATAGGTGATGATTCTGAGAAGTTGTATTCCTGAAAAAGTATGAGTGCATAGATATAACTAATGATTTTGCGACCAGAGTGCCCGCATCCAAAGAAAAATCGTGAGTTTTGTAAAAAGGGGGGAAGGTTAGTTCGTCTTCCCGTGGACTTCACTTGTCCTGCTCGGCTCTTGTTTTCATTGGGGTAGCGTCGCTAAACAAAGCAATTTTGATGGTAGCCATGCATGATTTAGTAAAAATATAATGTAAATACATAATTGAAAATAATAGTTTTCTTTTAGATGAACCAACGACTGCGATGCGGTTCAAGACATCACAACCTCTCTCGCTTCGGAATTTTGAGGGTCCTCCTCAAAATTCTGCCCAGTTTACTGCGCTGGTGCTTCCAACAACTGCGTGCGATGAATGGCCGAGAATTAACTTCTCAAAATTCTGCCCCAGTTTCCAATATCGGGGGAAATGAAAATTTTATTGAATTGTGACCGAACCCATAGGGCTGCCTACGTATCCCCTCTTAAACGCGAATCAAGTCAGGCGTAGTTCAAATTACATCATAAAGGAATCATAAATGACTACACATAGTATCGCTTCACTGCATCTGAATTGATCGGCTTTGGCCAGACTTCTCCGTCCATTCCTGCAAGTATGAGGGCTCCTCCGGTTAGAACCCGATGAACCATGTACGGACCTTGCCAGTTGGGAGAGAATTTCCCTTTGGCTTCATCTTGATGCGAGAATATTTTCTTCAACACCAGCTGCCCCGGTGTAAACTGTCTCGGCTTGACTCTTTTGTTGAAAGCTCTGGACATTCTGTTCTGATACAATTGACCATGGCAAACTGCATTCATTCTCTTCCCATCTATAAGACCTAGCTGCTCGTAGCGGCTTTTCACCTATTCTGCGTCGTCAAGTTCTGCTTCCTGTATGATCCTCAAAGAGGGAATTTCTACTTCGGCGGGAATGACTGCCTCTGTACCATAAGCCAACATGTAGGGAGTTGCCCCGGTTGATGTGCGAACTGTGGTGCGGTATCCCAATAAAGCAAATGATAACTTCGCATGCCACTGTTTATGCTTTTCTATCATTTTCCTTAGTATCTTCTTGATATTCTTATTGGCCGCTTCTACAGCTCCATTCATTTGAGGTCTGTAGGCTGTAGAGTTCTTGTGCTGGATCTTGAAGGTTTCACACATGGCTTTCATCAAATCACTGTTGAGATTGGAACCGTTGTCAGTAATGATCGACTCCGGAATTCCGAACCGACAAACAATACGATCGCGGACAAAATCTGCCACAACTTTCTTGGTCACTGCCTTATATGATGCTGTGTCAACCCATTTGGTGAAATAATCAATTGCCACTAGAATGAACCTGTGCCCGTTTGATGGGGCAGGCTCGATATGTCCGATAACATCCATTCCCCATGCGGCGAACGACCATGGCGAGCTTGTTGCATTAAGCTCATTTGGAGGCACTTTTATCATGTCTGCATGAATCTGACAGCGGTGGCACTTTCGAACATACTGGATGCAGTCCGTTTCCATAGTCATCCAGAAATAACCTGCCCGGAGTATCTTTTTGGCTAAGACAAAACTGTTCATATGTGGACCACAGGTCCCAGCATGAATTTCCGCTAGCAGTTTGGATGCTTCCTTTGCCTCAACACACCTTAGCAAACCCAAATCCGGAGTTCTCCTATACAGGATTCCTCCGCTGTGGAAGAAATTGTTGGACAATCTTCCCAGAGTGCGCTTCTGAATAGCAATTGCAAGCTCTGGATATTTTCCTTCGGCCAAAATTCCTTGATGTTGTGAAACCAAGGCTTTCCATCTGCTTCTTCCTCGACACGAGCACAGTAAGCTGGCTGATCATGAATCTTTACTAGAATAGGGTCTATGAAATTCTTATCTAGATGCTGAATCATGGATGATAGAGTGGCCAATGCATCGGCAAACTCATTCTAGACTCTGGGAACATGCCGAAACTCTGTCTTTATGAACCTTTTCCTCAACTCCTGTACATGATGCAAATACGGGAGTATCTGGAGTTCTTGGTCGCCCATTCTTCTCGGACTTGATGTATAAGCAAATTCGAATCTCCAATTACTAGCAACTCTTGGACGTTCATGTTAATGGCCATCTTGAGCCCCAAGATGCAAGCTTCGTACTCGGCCATATTGTTGGTGCATGGGAAGCTGAGCTTGGCGGATACCGGATAATGCTGGTCGGTTTTTGATACTAGGACTGCTCCTATGCCAACTCCCTTGAAAGTTGCTGCTCCATCGAAAAACATTCTCCAACCGTCATAGGATTCTGCAAAGTCCTCTCCTATGAAGGATACCTCCTCATCAGGAAAATATGTCTTTAGAGGCTCGTATTCTCCGTCCACAAGGTTTTCAGCGAGGTGATCCGCTAGTGCCTGTCCTTTGATTGCTTTCTGAGTCACATAGACAATGTCAAATTCACTTAGCAGGATCTGCCACTTGGCCAGCTTGCTAGTGGGCATGGGCTTCTGAAAGATATACTTCAATGGGTCCATTCTTGATATGAGATACGTAGTGTAAGCACAGAAATAAGGCCTCAACTTCTGAGCTACCCAAGTCAGAGCACAACAGGTGCGTTCTAGTAAGGAATACCGGGCCTCGTACGTGGTGAACTTCTTGCTGAGATAACAAATGGCCTGCTCTTTTCTCCCCGTTTCATCATGCTGCCTAAGAACACAACCGAACGCCCCATCCAACACTGCAAGGTAGAGTAATAGAGGTCTACCCGGCTCGGGCGGTACTAAAACTGGCTGCAAGGTAGAGTAATAGAGGTCTACCCGGCTCGGGCGGGCTGCAAGGTAGAGTAATAGAGGTCTACCCGGCTCGGGCGGGACCAAAACTGGCGGTGTTGACAGGTACTCCTTGATTCTGTTGAAAGCTTTCTGACAGTCGTTAGTCCAATTGGTAGCGACGTCTTTCTTTAACATCTTAATGATCGGCTCACAAATGATACTGGACTGAGCTATGAACCGGCTGATATAGTTGAGTCTCCCCAGGAAACTCCTCACGTCCCTCTTGTTCTTTGGCGGTGGCAATTCTTGAATGGCCTTAACCTTTGATGGATCCAGTTCTATTCCTCGACGACTCACGATAAACCCAAGTAGTTTTCCGGCGGAAACCCCGAATGCACACTTGGCGTCGTTCAGCTTCAGATTGTACATTCTCAGTCTATCGAAGAATTCCCTCAAATCTCCCAGGTGATCAGCGGCTTTCTTGGATTTGATGATGACGTCGTCTACATACACCTCGATCTCCTTGTGTATCATGTCATGAAAAATTGTGGTCATGGCCCTCATGTAGGTGGCCCCGGCATTCTTTAACCCAAACGGCATCATTTTGTAACAATACATCCCCCACGGCGTAATGAAAGCCGTTTTCTCAGCATCCTCTTCATCCATCCATATCTGATGGTACCCAGCAAAACAATCAACGAATGACTGCAACTCATGCTTGGCGCAGTTGTCAATCAAGATATGTATATTTGGTAAGGGGAAGTCGTCTTTCGGACTGGCCCGGTTGAGATCCCGGTAGTCGACACAGACTCTAAATTTTCGGTACTTCTTCGATACTGGCACAATGTTGGCTAACCACGTCAGATATTCCACCACCCTGAGAACCTTATCTTTGACCTGTTTAGTGACTTCTTCCTTGATTTTCAAACTCATATCTGGCTTGAATTTCCTGAGCTTCTGCTTTACCGGGGAACATGTTGGATCGGTTGGCAACTTGTGAGCTACAATAGATGTACTGAGACCAGTCATATCATCATACGACCAGGCGAATATGTCCTCATATTCTCTTAGGAATCCCGTGTACTCCTCCTTTTCTGATGGTGACAGATGAACACTGATGCGCGTTTCTTTGACATTCTCTGTGTTTCCCAAGTTAACAACCTCAGTCTCGTCCAAGTTGGATTTAGGTCTATTTTCGAAATCCTCAACCTCTTTAACAACCTCTTCTGGTATATCATCTTCTTCTGAGTCTATATCCGTTTGTTGCGTTGTCTCGTTGCAAAAGTCACAATCGTCGGTTCATCAAGATAAGTAATAGTAATGCTGTGTAAATAAAGTAAACGATGAAAAGTAATAAGAGCGGGATTTAGGAGAAACTAAAATGCTTTGATAAATTTCATAATTGTTTTGAACATTGGAGCTCTTATTTCGAAATTAAAATGCGGAAAGAAAATTGACTAGTAAAATAAAGATGATGCATGGTGCTTTGTTCAGCCTTGCTACCCCGAAGCTTTCCGGGCCCTGGTGGTTCTGACGGTCCAGTTGTCGAGGCGTGCTCCTCGGCTCACGGCTTGTATGGAAGGGCCTTCCTCCCCTTCCTCCTCGAAAATGATGCAACAGTCCATGTTATCATCTTCCAAAAACAAATTCCTCATTGCCGCCAGTGCTTCTTCTTCTTCCGACCCATATATGACATCGGCTGGCTGGAAATTCTGCTCCAGGCGAGGTATCGGATGCCCCAGTGGATAGTAGGGACTTCGCCATGGTGGCGACCAGTGGTTGAACTCCTCCCAAGTGTATTCATATCCCAGGCCAAAAGTGGTACCATGTTTCTTCAGCTTGATAGGTTTGGTAATTCCCTGGAGGTTCTTACCGAGCCCCTTGCCAGGTTCATATCCGCTCCAATTCAGTATACTTTCAATCTTGTTATCCCACCATTTATCCTTGTCCACGGTGTTGACTCGCTCAATGTGATGGTAAGTTTCTCCGCCTATCTTCCTTCTTCCTCCGATTGCCGGGATAGTCTGGCAACTGTATATGGGATTGCTACCGTCACCATGAATAATCACCTCTTGGTGATTCCATTCAAACTTCACTGCCTGGTGTAGGGTTGATGCTAAAGCTCCAGCGGCATGAATCCAAGGTCGTCCCAGAAGCAAGTTGTAAGATGCTGGGACGTCTATTACTTAAAAGTCAACGTCGAACCAAGTCGGTCCCATTTGTAGACATAAACTGATTTCCCCAATAATGGACCTTTGGGAACCATCGAAAGCTTTGACATTGATGGCTCCATCCCCGATCTCATGCAGGCTCTTCCCCAATGTTCTAAGAGTCACAATGGACAAATATTGAGGCTGGACCCTCCGTCAATCAGAATTTTAGTGATGAAATGATCCTCGCACTGCATAGTGATGTGCAATGCTTTGTTGTGGCTCAGCCCTTCCGGTGGCAGCTCATCTTCGTGGAAAGTGATTTTGTGACTCTCCAATACTTGCCGTACCATGTTCGCCATTTCTCCTCCAGTTATGTTGCTGGGTACATATGCCTCACTCAGTATCTTCAACAAGGCATTCTTATGCGCATCGGAGCTTTGCAACAGAGCTAGGATGGAGATCTGTGCTGGTGTTTTATTCAGTTGATCAACGACTGAGTACTCTTTTGCTTGTGTCTTCCTCCAGAGATCATCTGGCCCAGTTTCAATAGGCCATCCAGAAGCCTGCTTACTTGATTCACCTAAATGCTCCGGAGTATAAACCCTGCCGGTTCTTGTCATACCCTGCGCCATAACTGCTTCTCCAGTTTTGGCTTTTCCTTTTCTCCTCGCCTCGGCCGTGTAATCCCATGGTATAGATTTGGAGTGGAACGGCGTTACGGCTGTCATTGATACCGGGATGGGTGCCCTTCTTTTGGGAGGCAACACAACAATCTCAAATGGTACAGGTGCCTTTGAGGACCCGAACTCAACCTCAATTGGTCCTGGCGTCTTTTCGGAAGATGGTGTTTCAAGATCGAGCGGTAGGGACATGTTCACTTCAGCGTCTTCAGAAGGCTGAATCCGGACTAAAATTGGATTAAGTGTGACCGTTGGTTTCTTTGGTTCGTCACCTTCAATGATTAATCCGATCGACCCTTTAGGGTCCCAATCATCCTCTATCTCGATCATGTGAATGCCTCCGCCTTTGTGGTCAGGTAGAGGGTTATTGCGGACATTCCGAGCAGGCTCCTTTGCCACAATGATCTTGTTGTCAATCAAAGCCTGAATCTTGTATTTCAGGGAGCGGCACTCATCAATGGTATGCCCTTTCATGTCGGAATGGTATGCACATGTATTGTTTGGGTTGATCCATTGGGAAGGATTTTCTGGAGTTATGGCAGGGATAGGGGTGACGTAGCCAGCAGCTTTAAGCCTTTCATACAGCTGGTCGATTGGTTCGGCAATGGCGGTGTATTGTTTGGGAGGTCTACGGTCGAAGTTTGGTTGGGGTCTAGGAAAATTTTGGCGGGTGGGAGGTGATTGGTAGTGAGCTTGTTGGGTATTGTAGGCCTGGTAGACGTGTGAGGGTTGGGAATAGCTGGGTGAAGTGGGTTGGTATGTGGGAGGTGGAGATGATTGGTAAGTAGGTGGTGGAGCTTGGTAAGCGGGCGAGGGCGCTTGGTAATTTAGGGTAGGCTGATATGTGAGTGGATAGGTTTGGTATTTGGTTGGGGATTTTGTCCTTTGTACAACCATCACGGCACCCACATCCCTCTTCTTGGACGTGCCACCAGACTGTAGAACCTTGTTGGTAGCCTGCAATGCTTCAAAATTAGTGACCATTCCACTTTTAATACCTTCCTCGATCCTTTCCCCTAGTTTGATGATGTCAGAAAATTTTTGGCCTTCGATCAACATCAACCTCTCATAATACTGTGGATCTTGAGCCCGGACGAAAATCCTGTTCATTTGTTATTCTTCTAAAGCTGGCCTGACCTTAGCGGCTTTTGACCTCCAACGAGTAGCATACTCGCGGAATGTCTCCGTGGGTTTCTTCTTTAAGTTCTAGATGTAGAACACATCTGGTGCATTCTCCGTGTTGAATCTGAATCTGTCCATGAAATCGGACACCATATTTACCCAATTCGACCACTTCTTCGGGTCTTGACTAATGTACCAAGATAGGGCATCCCCTTTCAGACTCCTCATAAAGAGCTTCATGCGAATATTTTCATCCTTTCCTACTCCGACCAGTTTGTCGCAGTATGTCCTTAAATGAACTCTGGGATCCTCGGTGACATCGAACATCTCGAACTTTGGAGGTTTGTACCCCTCGGGTAGTTCGACATCTGGTTGAATGCAGAGGTCTTCGTAATTCAGTCCCTCGATCCCCTTGCTTCCTTCAACACCCTGTACTCTGCTAGTCAGCTTCTTGAGTTCCGCAGCCAGATTCTTAATAAGAGAGTCTTTGTCATCAGACTCAGGTGTGCTCGGGGTGGGCTGAATGGGGTATGGTATGGTTTCCACATAGATAGGGGTGTTGTGGTTATGATCATTTGTGGAATTTAGGAGTTCAGGGATGAGCAGTGGGGTATTGCTTGAAGTGTGGCATGTGTTACAGTGGTGGTGATGAGCGGATTGGTTTTGTGGTTTCGGGATGTTTTGTGGTGGTGCGGGATTTTGAGTGTTGGGGAAGTTGACATCTGGGGTAGTGAGGGAAAATGACAAGCTTGCCAAATTCCAAAGTTGGTCCAGTTCTTCTTGGAATTTCAATAACTTTTGTTCGAGCTGGGAGGCAGTTTCCTTGGAAACCTGAATACCCTGGGGAACCTCTACCCTTTCAATTGAGTTCTCCTTTCTGACATTGCTCAAGTCTTCCATTTTTCCCTTGTTCTTGTTTTTTATAGGACTCGGAAGAGGAGGAGGTGGAGGGCCCTTGGATCTTGTGGAGTAAGATGACGATGCCAGAATGCACGAACTAACCTTTGGGCAAGGGGAATAAAACAAAAAGGTAACAAGTTAGTGTGGATCCTGAGGAGAAAACATTGCAGTATTTAAACACATAGTGCAAGAGTATAAATTGTATCCTAATTTGGGAGCCTCGTTGTGCCCGAGGTAGGCCTAGCGACAAATAAATTTGGAGAACTTATAATGCTAAATGCCTCATTTTATTGATGAAAAATAAGACAAATCCCAAAACGATACTAAATAACAGAAATAAAGATGTCACTAGTGGCCATAGGCCCTATTACATTTGCGAAGCAAAGAATAACTCCTATCTACTTGGTCCCAGAAGGATCTTCCCCAGACTCGGCAAAGTTGGCTCCTTCGTACAGCTCTCCTAGCTCGCGCAATGAGCTTGATCACTAGAGTCCAAATCTTTCCACCAATTCAACAGCTTGGGGTGGATGTTGGTGACCATGCCGAATCTGGGGACTTCGTGCCTCATTTTCTGCAAAACAAAAGGTTAGACCCTTTTCCCCTACCGGACTCGACTATTTAACGTCAATAATTAGCATAACAAAGCATTTAGTTCTCGAAATAAATGCATAGAACATGGTAGCGCCCGTTTGGGATTCAAGGAAACCCAGTGGACTTTAGGCAAGGCTATCTTAAAGAGTCATTATGCAGACAACATAACTGACTCGGCTAAGTTTGACCATGATGCATGCACAATTTTAATGAGAAATGGTTTCTATGGGGTATTAGACAAGGTACCCTTGAGCCGACAACTCAAGAGGGAAAGGCGCGGAACCGTCGACTACACCGTTGATCGACTGGTTTTACCGCAGATATACCTTTGCCGGATTTAGGGGGGTGATAATATCAGAAGGGCGCAACCACTCACTATAAGCGTTTCTAAGGGTCTTTTGTTTGGCACGAGTGGAATATGATGTTGAAAAAATGCAATACAATAATTAACAAATTGTCATGTACTTGCACGTTCATAAAGTAAAGATTACAATAATTGCTCATAACTACAACGGTATTGAAGGAAAGTGGTAAAAGCATTACAGAAAAGAAAACAAAGAGCCAAGTCAAATTCGCAGTAGAAGAAAGAATAAATACTTAAAAACAAGTAAAAACATGTAAAGAAGCATGAAGTCACAAATAGCATGAAATGGTAAAAGCCTAAAGAATTCCCCAGCAGAGTCACCATGCTGTCGATGCCCCCTTTTTCTAAGGCGAAATCGTGTTTACGACATTTGGGAGGACAACTCTCTTCCCTTTTGGGAATGGGGTTTTTGGAATTGAATAGTCGCCACCTAATGATTAAAGTGCATTATGACACAAAAAGGGTTTGAGTTTGAAGAACCAGAGTTTGGGTAAGGGCTAGAAATTATCTCAAGGGGAAGGTGTTAGGCATCCCTCAAGATCCACTAGTGTGGTTCCCGGCCATGTTATAATTGTGACTTCACATATTCAAGTAAGCAATTAAAGGGCTCAAATAGAAGAGGTTTGCATATAACATTGCAAATAAGTTGAAACTGCGAGGAAAAGTAAAGAGGGCAGAAATTCATGAAAGATTTAAACAATTTCTAAAGAAAGCAGATAAAAAAAAGGAAAGTAAAGGAAAGGGGGTCCTAGGTTTATGATTAATATGGATCGCGTCAATGCAATATCCAGTAATCACTCCTCAGAAGAGGGGCTACATGAGATATTAGCGCATCGGTCATCATCTACATATTCTACCCTTCCCACCCCGTAAAGGTTATTTAAAATGCGTGGGTTGGTCACGAATGCTTATTGCGTGCAATTACCCGTCCCGTCCTATAAGTCCTAGAGGGTATTTAGGACCACTATTCCTACAAGGTAAGGACTAGGCTGAACCCTTAGGTTTGAAGGATAAAATGCTAAGCGATATACATAACAAATAGGACCACACATAAGGGAACATACAAAGACAAATAAAGGCTCACAGATCCCTCCACAAGTGAACACGTAATTAGCACGTCTCAAACACATTTAAGGTCTCAAAGATGGGAGTTTAAAAAGAGAATAGGTAACAGCAGTTGAGTTAGTAAAAGAACCGTTAAAGCATGATTTTTGAAAATAAAGTAGTGACAGTATCTTAACGAGATGCAGGACAAGTATTCAAAACAACACGATTCTGGGCAGAGAATGGTAACCTAGTAGTTTGAAAACATAATAGAACAAGAATCAGAAAATCAATGAGAGTAAATAGATGCACAATTTCAAGATTTGTTTCCAGATAGAGCGGGAGTTTTAATAAAAACAGAGTGAACTTCAGGGAGTCAAAGCAAGAATGGGAGCGGCAGAGTTCAAAATTAAAAGAGGCTGATTAGTCCTAAACCGGTAAAAACATGGTTAATCAATTCTTATTAGGCCTAAAGTTTACCTAGGCGTCGTACGTATTGCCTAATTATCTTAAAGGGTGAACATGCATATTTGATTTCCAGTTTTAAAAGGGTACACATACAGTTAACTGTACTTGTATTATTAGATTAAGCATGCTAATGAGGCGTTTAACAATTGCAACTCAGACAAGAATAAAACCCTAAACAACAGGATGTCTAATGCACATAGGAGTTCCTAAAACATGATTTCTAAATGCTAATGATTATGAGAATGCAGCAATAGCCTTATGACAGTTATTTGCTTGTTATTAACTGATCATGGTTTCGAAATGAGTATAATAACAGGCTGAAAGTAAAGAACCTAGAGCAGGATCTCTAATGTATGAGATGCATGTCCTATACAGGTTATCTATTGCGCAGATAAGTAAATAAAATCCTATAAGCATGTTTTCTACCCATTACTTAAACTAAGCATGCATAACCCCCCATATTCACTATCCAAACCCAAATCATTCATTTACAAATTATTACAAACCAATGACAACCGAATTACAGTAATAAAAAATAAAATAAGAAGTTATTCTATAGGGAGCCTTCAATCAGGCCCAATCTTCCAACCTCGCTTCTTTCGAGTTTCAAAGCCTTGACATGGTCAGGGTGCGGCAAAGCTCCCTAAGGTCCTTAGCCAATACCAGCACCTAAACACTTACCAAAATGTTGGACAAGCGCAGTGTGAAATTACCATCCTTGTGTGTCAAAGTTCCGTGAGTACTCAGGGGTACTCAAGGCAATGCTTACACGAAGGGGCTAGAACC
This sequence comes from Nicotiana attenuata, assembly GCF_001879085.1. NCBI lineage: Eukaryota > Viridiplantae > Streptophyta > Magnoliopsida > Solanales > Solanaceae > Nicotiana > Nicotiana attenuata. Next base: position 596,773 of record NW_017670362.1, on the reverse strand, counting down.
TAATCTCTAAGAGTCGTATGAAGTGCAGGAAGGAGAGGAAAGTTTGTAGTTTAAAGAGTTTACAAAAAAGTTGGAGAGTTGCACACAAGGATAATGGGCAAAGGGGACAAATAGGTCACATAAATATCACCAAGGGATACAGAGACTTATGCAAACTCACTAAGCATGAGTACACAAAATCAAAAGAGTTTTAAGAGACCTTGAAATAGTCGAATTTAGATACAAAAGTAAGTAGTAATAGAATATAGTCATAACATGTAAGATCAAGAGCAAACAGTGGTCATGATCATGCAAGTGTCAACAGGCAACCAAGGAGTCAATTACATGTTGCACAACAGAAGCATAGGTAGAAGACAATTAGGAATATAACACACTGAAGTAGAAACAACCACATTGGTTTGGAACTTTGAAATTAATCAGGACATACCAACAACAAGAGAGCACAACAGAATGCAAGAGCCAAAATATGAGCACAATATTAGCCTTGGATTTTCAGTCGGCTAATAATAGTCAGGAGCAGGGAGCAACAACAGAGCAAAAGAGATAAGTAGCACAAGAGAGAGAGCAATGTTTATTGTTGTGTGTGTTTGTGATATGCAATGTGTTGGTGTGTGTGTTTTTGATATGCAATGTGTTGGTGTGTGCGTTTGTGATATGCAATGTGTTGGTGTGCGTGTTTGTGATATGCAATGTGTTGGTGTGTATCATGCAAAAGAGAATGGGGGGTACTTGTAGTACTGAAGACGAGCAAACAAACAAGGTAGCAATCCATAATTAAGGAACAGAGTTTTAATCATAATCAAACCAGTATATAGACTCCCCTTTAATTAAGGAATCAAAGTCAAACGGTAATAAATAGTTATTTAAAAGGAAAGAAATCACAAAGCATGGTATGATCAGATAAGGAAACAGAATAGTATAAGGTATACAATAAAGACTAGGTACATGATACTTAATTAGGGAAATATGTCAGACAAATCAATCAACATATTTGTGCACATATATAGGGCAAAATACTACTTTAATTCTGGAAAATAGTTTTCAAAATAATGAACGAGATTGAAAGCCTAGGAGATCAGTATTAATTGAGGAAGGTATCCCACAGATTGAGGAAGAAATTCGGAATCAATACCAAATTATAAGGAAAATACACAAAATCACAATTTTTAAGGCAAGTATCACAGTCTTAAAGGGAGCTTGTAAGAATCAGTATAAAATCACCATGTAAACAGTCAGAGAAACCTTAAGCGAAGAACACAGAATGGCAGGGGGAATGAAACACTAGCAACAAAATTAAAGCAAAGAGCACGGAACTCAATGAAGAATCCAGAAGAACACACAAACAAGCAAACACGACAATAATACAAATATAAACCCTAAAGCTAGGGTTTCATCAGACTTAAGAAAAAATGTTTAGAAATAGTACTGAGAATCATGACTTAGTACTTTAAATCAGAAGATAAAGTATTTTCGAAAAGGGGTTAAGAAACCCTAGTTTCAAAAGGGAACAAAAACGTTTAAAACTTGAACAATCGTAAAGATCGAGTAGAGCGTAGTGCAAAACATAAAGGCATGAATTGAAAATCGTTAAAAATATAGAGATTTAAGAGGTTTGGGTCGAAGTTAGGGTTTCATAGGAAACCAGTGAGAGAAGTAAGAGAAACCTGGCTGTGAAACTTAGGAATAATGGTGTTTATAGCACCATCGAACCAAAACCCATTGGAGAAAGGCCGGAAACAAACCCAGCAAAGCTTCAGTGACCATCTTGCATGGTGGAGACTTATGGGGTCTCAGGGACGGAGGGAACCGGTGAGATAAGGCTTCAAGGCAGCTGGTGGTCGAAAGAGGCGAGGCTGGAGGTGGCCGGAGAGATGGTGAAGGCCATCGGAGAAGAAGAACCAGAAGGTTCTAGAGAGAAGGAAGAGAGGAAGAGACGGATAGAGAGAGAGAGAGACCGGTCTCGAAAAGTGAGGGGTCAGGGGGGGGGGGTAGGTGAGAGTTTAATTAAGGAAAAGGGATCTGGGCCGTTGATCTTATTTGATCAACGGCTCAGATTAGTTCGGAGTTGGGCCGGGTTAATTTAGGGTTTGGTCTGGGGCGAATTGGTTGGGTTTTGGGTCAATTGGGTTTAATTAAATCTGATGGGGTGGGGTTAAATTGGGGCTAAAATTGAAACAATAATGGGCTATGCGTTAAATAGCCAATTTCCCCCTTTTATTTTATATAAAATAGTTAAAATAATTTTAAAAACAAATTTAAAGCACTGAACTAATTAATAATATATAAATATTAATCTAAAAATACTGGAAATGATTTTATAATTGTAAAATGCTATTAATCGTAAAATAGGTTATAATTGTAATTATATGCAATTAGCTTTCAAAAATACCAAATAAATTTGTAAAAATATGCAGAAATCACCTTAATTATACTTTGGTGTAAATATGAGAATGGAAATAAATTATTCACAAAAATGATAATTTTGAGAGCAATTACTGGATTTTGTACTGCTAAAATAGACAATAAATTGATTTTAAAAATCTTAAAAATTAGGGAAAAATACCAAAGCTCTTGGGCATGCTTATATATGCATACACATGCTATTTTGAAAGTATTTGAGTATAAAAAAAAGACAGAGAGAAAAATTGGGTATCAACAATCAAAAGTTGTATAGGGGTATGATTGGTTCACTCTTGTATCTCACTGCCAGCAGACCTGACATTATTTTCAGTGTAGGGCTTTGTGCTCGTTTTCAGGCAAATCGAAAAGAGTGTCACTTGACTGCTGTCAAGAGGATACTGAGATATCTGAAAGGCACCACTGATATGTGCCTTTAGTATCCTAAAGGTAGTAATTTTGATCTAGTAGGATATGCTGATGCTGATTATGCAGGGTTCTTAGTGGACAGGAAAAACACCTCAGGTATGGCACACTTCCTTGGTTCATGCCTTGTGTCATGGGCTACCAAAAAGCAAAATACTGTGGCCCTATCTACTGCTGAAGCTGAATATGTTGCTGCTGCTTCTTGTTGTGCCCAACTGCTATGGATCAAACAACAACTGGTAGATTTTGGAATTGAAGTGGGATGTATTCCAATATTCTCTGATAACACTAGTGCTATAAGTATGACAAAGAACCCTGTTCATCATAAGAGGACTAAGCACATAGATGTTAGACACCACTTCTTAAGAGGTAACTATGAGAAAGGATTGATTTCAATATAATTCTGTGCCACTGATAAACAAATAGATGATATTTTCACTAAAGCACTGAGTAAAGAAAACTTTGAGAGGAACAGGTTGGAATTAGGGATGATTAAGATCACCTAATAGGTCCAGTTCAGAATGCACAATGAAAAAAAAAAAAATTTTTGTTAGGAGTTCTAACTTTGTGTAAATATTTAGATCAATTCTTACTCAGTCTCATACTTTAATTAGTATACTCCTGTGACATGTGTATATATATGATTCACTGATCTCTTACAAAGTTTCTTCTATTTTGGCATTTGAGGCATGTTCAAGAGAGTTCTAAATGAAGAACCTGGTTCATCAGTATGTGTTCATATGAAAAGCTCAGGTATGTTTTCTATACTCTGCACAATTAGAAAGATTATTTTTCCAATCATGAGCAGAAGTCCTACATTCATCAAATTCCCAGAAATTCTTCCGTTGAGCATTGAACCAGTTTCGTTCTCCTAGAACTCTAAAAACCGGGATTTTTGCCTAAAATCTAGCGAGGCCTAATAATCACTAAGAGACCAAAATTACACCTTGATTAGACTTCTACTTGACCTCTGAAAAGCTGCCGTTACTGTATTTAAGTCTACTCACTTTTAAATACACCACACCCCTCCTTCATTAGTCCATAACCGTCAAAACTCTTCTCCAGTTCTGATCGCCCTCTTCTTGCCCAAAAATCCCAAATCTTCTTTCTTTTTAGAAATTCCAGAAACTCCTTGTCGATGCCCCTTTTTTCTAAGGCGAAATCGGGTTCACGACACTTGGGAGGACAACTCGTTCCCTTTTGGGAATTGGGTTTTGGAATTGAAGAGCCGCCACCTAATGATTAGAGTGCATTAGGACACAAAAAGGGTTTGAGTTTGAAGAACCAGAGTTTGGGTAAGGGCTAGAAATTATCTCGAGGAGAAGGTATTAGGCACCCCTCAAGATCCACTAGTGTGGTTCCCAGCCATGTTATAATACTGACTTCACTTAATCAAATAAGCGATTAAGGGCTCAAATAGAAGAGGTTTGCATATAACATTGCAAATTTGTTGAAACTGTGAGGAAAGTAAAGAGGGTGGAAATTTATGAAAGATTTAAACAATTTCTAAAGACAGCAGATAAAAAAAGGAAAAGGGGAGGGGGTCCTAGGTTTATGATTAATATGGATCACATCAATGCAATATCCAGTAATCACTCCTCAGAAGAGGGGCTACATGAGATATTAGCGCATCGGTCATCATCTCTATATTCTACCTTCCCACCCCGTAAAGGTTATTTAAAACGCGTGGGTTGGTCACAAATACTTGTTGCGTGCTATTACCCGTCCCGTCCTATAATCCTAGAGGGTATTTAGGACCACTATTCCTACAAGGTAAGGACTAGGCTGAACCCTTAGGTTTAAAGGACAAAATGCTAAGCGACATACATAACAAATAGGACCGCACATAAGGGAGCATACAAAGACAAATAAAGGCTCACAGATTCCTCCACAAGTGAACACGTAATTAGCACGTCTCAAACACATTTAAGGTCTCAAAGATGGGAGTTTTAAAGAAAAGGAATAGGGAACATCATGTTGAGTAAGTAAAAGAACCGTTAAAGCAAGGTTTTGAAAAATACAGTAGAGACTTAGTAGCTTAACTAGATATCGGACAGGTATCAAAATAGCACGATTCTGGGCAGAAAAGGTAACCCAGTAGTTTGAAGAAAACGTAATAGAACAAGAATCAGAAAGTCAGTGAGAGTAAATAGACGCACGATTTCAAAATTTGTTTCCAGATAGAGCGGGAGTTTTAATAAAAAAACAGAGTGAACTTCAGAGAATCAAAACAAGAACTGGAGCGGCAGAGTTCATTATTAAAAGAGGCTGGTTAGTCTTAAACTGGAAAAACATACGATTAATCGATTCTTATTAGGCCTAAGGTTTGCCTAGGCGTCGTATGTATTGCCTAATTGTCTTAAAGGGTGAACATTCATATTTGATCCTTTTTTTAGTTTCAAAAGAGGTACACAAATAGTTAGCCGTACTTGTATTATTAGGTTAAGCATGCTAATCAGACGTTTGACAATTGCAACTCAGGCAGGTATGACACCTTAAGTAACAGGATGTCTAATGCACATAGGAGTTCCTAAAACATTATTTCTAAATTCTAATGATTATGAGAATGCATCGATAGCCTTATAAAAGTTATTTGCTTGATATTAACTGATCATGGTTGCAAGATGAACATGATAACAGGCTGAAAGTAAATAACCTAAAGCAGGATCTCTAGTGTATGAGATGCATGTCCTATACAGGTTATCCATTGCGCAGATAAGTAAATAAAATCCTATAAGCATGTGTTCTACCCATTACTTAAACTAAGCATGCATAACCCCCATTTCACTATAACCCCAATCATTCGTTTACAAATTATTACAAACCAATGATAGCCGAATTACAATGATAAAGAATAAAAATAAGAAGTTATTCTATAGGGAGCCTTCAATCAGGCCCAATCTTCCAACCTCACTCCTTTCGAGTTTCACAGCCTTGACAGGGTCAGGGTGCGGCAAAGCTCCCTAGGGTCCCATTGGATCCCTGGCCAATACCAGCACCCAAACGCTTAACAAAATGTAGGACAGGTGCAGTGTGGGATTACCAGCCTTGTGTGTCAAAGTTCAGTGGGCACTCAGAGGCACCCAAAGCAATGCTCACACGAAGGGGGTAGAACCTATCTTCTAAGAGTAGTGTGAAGTGCAAGAAGGAGAGGAAAGTTGGTAGTTTAAAGAGTTTACACAGAGTTGGAGGGTTGCACACAAGGATAATGGGCAAAGGGGACAAATAGATCACATAAATATCACCAAAGGATATTGAGGCTTATGCAGACTTACTAAGCATGGGTACACAAAATCCAAAGAGTTTAATGAGACTTTGAAATGGTCGATTTGGACATAAAAGTAAATAGTAACAGCATGTAGTCATAACTGGTAGGATTAGAACAAGCAGTGGTTATGAGCATGCGAGTATCAACAGGCAAACCAGGAATCAATCACATGTTGCACAGTAGAAGCATAAGTATAAAACAATTAGGAATAGAACACACTGAAGTAGTAATAACCATATTGGTTTGGAACATGGAATTTGATCAGAACATACCAGTAATAAGAGAACACAGCAGAATGCAAGAGCCAAGTATAAGCACAATATTAGCCTTAGCTTTTCAGCTGGCTAATGATAGTCAGGAGCAGGGAACAGAGCAAAAGAGATAAGTAACACAAGAGAGAGAGCAATGTGATTGCTGTGTGTATTTGTGATATGCAAGGTGTTCGTGTTTTCAAAAAGAGAATGGGGGGGGGGTACTTATAGTACTGAATACGAGTAAACAAACAAGGTAGCAGTCCCTAATTAAGGAACTGGCATCAATCATAATCAAATCAGTATATGGACTCCCCTTTGATTAAGGAATCAAAGTCAAACGGTAATAAGCAGTTACTTAAATGGAAAGAAATCACAAAGCATGGTATGATCACATAAGGAAACAGAATAGCATAAAGTATGCAATAAAGACTAGGTACATGATACTCTAATTAGGGAAATAGGTCAGGCAAATCAATCAACATATTTGTGCACACATATAGGGCAAAAATACCACTTTAATTCTGGAAAATAGTTTTCAAAATAATGAACGAGATTGAAAACCTAGGAAATCAGTATTAATCGAGGAAAGTATCCCACAAATTAAGGAAGCAATTTTGAAATCTGTACCAAACCATACGGAAAATATGTAGACTTACAATATAAGGCAAGTATCACAGTCTCAAAGAGGGCTTGCAAGAATCAGTATAAAACCACCATGTAAATAATCAGAGAATCCTAAGCGAAGAACACAGAATGGCAGGGGAATGGAACGCTTGCAACAAAATTAAAGCAACGAGCACGGAACTCAGTGAAGAACTCAGAAGAACACACAATCGAACAAATAATACAAACACAAACATATAAAGCTAGGGTTTCATCACACTTGAGCAAAAAATGTTTAGAAATAGTACTGAAAATCATGAATTAGTACTCAGAATCAGAAAATAAAGTGATTTTAAAAGGGGGTTAAGAAACCCTAGTTTTAAAAAGGGAACAAAATATTTAAAACTTGAACAATCGTAAAGATCGAGTAGAGAGTAGTGCAAAACATAAAGGCGTGAGTTAAAAAAAATCATTAAAAAATACAGAGATTCAAGAGCTTTGGGTCGATATTAGGGTTTCATAAGAACCAGTGAGAAGTGAGAGAAACATGGCTGTGAAACTCAGTAATAATGGTGTTGATAGCACCATCGGACCAAAACCCATCGGAGAAAGGCTGGAAACAGACCCAGGCAAAGCTTCAGTGACCATCTCGTATGGTGGAGGCTTCTGGGGTCTCAAGGATAGAGGGAATCGGCGAGATAAGGTTTCACGGCGGCTGGTGGTCGAAAGAGGTGAGGCTGGAGGTGGCCGGAGAGATGGTGAAGGCCATCGGAGGTGAACCAGAAGGTTCTAGAGAGAAGGAGGAGAGGAAGAGATGAAGTAGAGAGAGAGAGACCGGTCTCGAAGACTGAAGGGTTAAAGGGGGGGTAGTTAGAATTTAATTAAGGAAGAAAGATCTGGGCCATTAAACTTATTTAATCAACGGCTCAGATTAATTCGGAGCTGGGCCGGGTTGGATTAGAGATTGGGCTGGGGCGAATTTAATTGGGTCTTGGGTCAATTGGATTTAATAAAATCTGATAGGGGTGGGGTTAAATTGGGCTAAAATTGAAATAATATAGGCTAGGTATTAAATAGCCAATTTCTCCCTTTTATTTTATATAAAATAGTAAAATGATTTTAAAAATAAATTAAAAGCACTGAACTAATTAATAATATATAAGTATTAATCTTAAAATACTGGAAATGATTTTATAAATGCAAAATGTTGTTAATCGTAATATAGGCTATAATTGCAATTCATGCAATTTAACTTTTAAAAATACCAAACAAATTTATAAAAATATGCAAAAATCACCTTAACAATATCTTGGTGTAAATATGAGAAATGGAAATAAATTACTCACCAAAAATGATAATCTGGGAATAATTATTGGATTTTGTACTGCTAAAATAGACACTAAATTGATTTAAAAATCTTAAAAAGTTAGGAAAACAAATACCAAAACTCTTGGGCATGCTTATATGTGCATACTCATGCTATTTTGAGAATATTTGAGTATTAAAAATACATAGGGAAAAATTGGGTATCAACAGCTGCCCCTCTTTACCCGAGAAGGATGAAAGAGTTGTCGGGTAAAGATATGATTGCCAATTTTGACCGAAAGAAACGATTTGAAAAGATTTGACCGAGCTCTGGTTCCTGAGCGCCTACATATCCCTGGTCTTACAGGAATCAGGCCATATGTAGTTCAGGGTCCATTAACGGAATATGTCGATGGAGGTTTTTTTTTTAAAAGAACGGACGAGATGTTTAGGTTGAGAAAAGGTGGTTGAAGTCTGATAGGCTGCGGAGATGGAGCGGGATCGCTCCTGCTGAGACGGCTGTTGCTAGCCGGTGTACCTGCAAGTGAGTAATACCAGCATATATTGTGCATAAATTTAAACATGATGCAAGTTCCCATTGGACCATGAATGTTGTCTTTGGACGGTTAGGATGACGTCCTCAGACCATGACGTCCTGGGCCATGAAGCGTATAATTAAGGATTCGTTGGCTATGAAATGATGTTCTCGGGCTATAAGAATGATGCCTCCGAACTATGATGCCTTTGAATAATGATATGCAAAAGATAAAAGTGGGGTCCTCAGGCCATGGCATGGCGTTCTCGGGCTATGAAAATGGTGCCTCCGAACAATGACGCCTTCGGATCTTTCAGCCCATGAAATGCGGGGTTTGGCGTTTTTTCAGCCGATGCAAGACTTAAATAAAAAGTGGCGATATTCCAGCCGATGTAAAGTGTAAGTACAAATGGCGATTTTTCAGCCGATGCAAGATTTAAATGAAGTGGCGATATTTCAGCCATGCAAAAATTTAAATGAAGTGGAAATATTTCAGCCAATGCAAGACATAAATAAAAATGGCGATATTTCAGCCGATGCGGGATTTAAATGAAGTGGCGATATTTCAGCCATGCAAAATTTAAATGAAGTGGCAATATTTCAGCCAATGCAAGACATAAATAAAAATGGCGATATTTCAGCCGATGCGGGATTTAAATGAAGCGGCGATATTCCAGCCATGCAAAGATGTAAGTAAAATAGTGATCTTTCAGCCGATGCAGGATTTAAATGAAGCGGAGATATTTCAGCCATGCAAAGATGTAAGTAAAATGGCGATCTTTCAGCCGATGCAAGACATGGCGATATTTCAGCCGATGCGGGATTTAAATGAAGTGGCGATATTTCAGCCATGCAAAGAAGGAGACAATGCTTAGTCTCGGAAGGCAGAAAGGTAGCCTTATGCAATGCAAGATATGTAAAAGGCAAGTAATGGTAAAATCTCTTAGTTGATAGCTTTACAGCTGATAGTCGATTGCTATATTGTGGCTGCTAGGGATGTTGTGTCCGGGTAGCAATTGTAAATAGGTGATGATTCTGAGAGTTGTATTCCCGAGAAGTATGAGTGCATAGATATATCTGATGTTACGATTTGAGTGACTGTATCCAGAGAAAAATCGTGAGTTCTGAAAAAGAGGGGAAGGTTAGTTCGTATCCCTATGGACTTTGCTCGTCCTGCTCGGCCCTTGTCTCAGTGATACTGTGCGTATCCTTGGGGTAGCGTTGCTAAACAAAACAATTTTGATAACTGACATGCATGATTTGGTGAAAAATGTAACGTAACCATATAATTAAAAAAATAGTTTTCTTTTTTAGATGAACCGACGACTGCGACGCGGTTCAAGACATTGCAACCTCTCTCTTTGGAATTTTAAGGGTCCTCCTCAAAATTCTGCCCCAGCTTACTGGGTTGGTGATTCCAACGGCTGCGTGGATGATTGGCTGAAGATCGACTTCGGAATTTTGAGGGTCTTCCTCAAAATTCTGCCCCAGTTTCTAATATCGGGGGAAATGAAAATTTTATTGAATTGTGACCGAACCCATAAGGTTTCCTACGTATCCCCTCTTAAACGGGAATCAGGTCAGACGTAGTTCAAATTACATCATAAAGAAATCATAAATGGCTACACATAGTATCGCTTCACTACATCTGAATTGATCGCCTTTGGCCATTCTTCTCCGTCCATTTCTGCAAGTATGAGGGCTCCTCCGGTTAGAACCCGGTGAACCATGTACGGACCTTGCCAGTTGGGAGAGAATTTCCCTTTGGCTTCATCTTGATGCGAGAATATTTTCTTCAACACCAGCTGCCCAGGTGTAAACTGTCTCGGCTTGACTCTTTTGTTGAAAGCTCTAGAAATTCTGTTCTGATACAATTGACCATGGCAAACTGCATTCATTCTCTTCCCATCAATAAGAGCGAGCTGCTTGTAGCGGCTTTTTACCCATTCTGCATCGTCAAGTTCTGCTTCCAGTATGATCCTCAAAGAGGGAATTTCTACTTCGGCGGGGATGACTGCTTCTGTACCATAAACCAACATATAGGGAGTTGCTCCGGTTGATGTGTGAACCGTGGTGCGGTACCCCAATAGAGCAAATGATAGCTTCTCGTGCCATTGCTTATGTTTTTCTATCATTTTCCTCAGTATCTTCTTGATATTCTTGTTGGCCGCCTCTACAGCTCCATTCATCTAAGGTCTGTAGGCTGTAGAGTTCTTGTGTTTGATCCTGAATGTTTCACACATTGATTTCATCAGATCACTATTGAGATTGGAACCGTTGTCAGTAATGATCGACTCTGGGATGCCGAATCGACAAATGATACGGTCGCGAACAAAGTCTGCCACGACTTTCTTAGTCACTGCCTTATATGACGCTGCTTCAACCCATTTGGTGAAATAATCAATTGCCACTAGAATGAACCTGTGCCCGTTTGATGTGGCAGGCTCGATAGGTACGATAACATCCATTCCCCAAGCGGCGAACGGACATGGCGAGCTTGTTGCAGTAAGCTCGTTTGGAGGCACTTTTAGCATGTCTGCATGTATCTGACAGCGATGGCATTTTCGGACGTACTGGATACAGTCCGTTTCCATAGTCATCTAAAAATAACCAGCTCGAAGTATCTTCTTTGCTAAGACAAAACCGTTCATATGCGGACCGCAGGTCCCAGCGTGAACTTCTTCTAATAACCTAGATGCTTCCTATGCTTCGACACACCTTAGCAATCCCAAATCGGGGTCCTCCTGTACAGGATTCCTCCACTGTGAAAGAAGTTGTTAGATAATCTCCGAAGTGTGCGTTTCTGAGTAGCATTTGCAAGTTCCGGATATCCTCCTGTTGTCAAATATTCCTTGATGTCATGGAACCATGGTCTTCCGTCTGCTTCTTCCTCGACATGAACACAATAAGCTGGTTGGTCGTGAATCTTTACCGGAATAGGATCTATGAAGTTCTTATCTGGATGCTGAATCATAGACGATAGGGTGGCCAATGCGTCGGCAAACTCATTCTGAACTCTAAGGACATGCTGAAATTCTGTCTTTGTGAACCTCTTCCTCAACTCCTGTACATGATGCAAATAAGGGAGTATCTTGGAGTTCATGGTTGCCCATTCTCCTCGGACCTGATGTATGAGCAAATCTGAATCCCCGATCACTAGTAACTCCTGAATGTTCATATCAATGGCCAGCTTAAGCCCTAAGATGCAGTCTTCGTATTCGACCATGTTGTTGGTGCACGGGAACCTGAGTTTGGCAGATACCGAATAATGCTAGCCGGTTTCTGATACTAAGACTGCTCCTATACCAACTCCTTTGAAATTTGCTGCTCCGTCAAAAAACATTCTCCAACCATCATAGGACTTCACAATATCCTCTCATATGAAAGATACCTCTTCATCGGGAAAATACGTTTTTAGAGGCTCGTATTCTCCATCCACGGGATTCTCGGCGAGATGATTTGCCAAGGCTTGTCCTTTGATTGCCTTTTGAGTCACATAGATAATTTCAAATTCACTCAGCAGGATTTGCCACTTGGCTAGCTTGCCAGTGGGCATGGGCTTCTGAAAGATATATTTCAGCGGATCCATTCTTGATATGAGGTAAGTGGTATAGGCACAGAAATAATGCCTCAACTTCTGAGCTACCCAAGTTAGAGCACAACAGGTGCATTCCAATAGGGAATACCGGGCCTCGTACGGGGTGAACTTTTTGCTGAGATAGTAGATGGCCTGCTCCTTTCTCCCCGTTTCATCATGTTGTCCCAAAACACAACCGAATGCCCCATCCAATACCACAAGGTAGAGCAAAAGAGGTCTACCTGGTTCGGGCGGAACCAAAACTGGCGGCGTTGACAGGTATTCCTTGATTCTGTCGAATGCTTTCTGGCAATCATCAGTCCATTTGGTTGCGACGTCCTTCTTCAACATTTTAAAGATCGGTTCACAAAGGATGGTGGACTGAGCTATGAATCGGCTGATATAGTTGAGTCTTCCCAGGAAACTCATCACGTCCTTCTTGTTCTTCGGCGGCGGCAACTCTTGAATGGCTTTAACCTTTGATGGGTCCAATTCTATCCCTCGGCGACTCACAATGAATCCAAGTAGTTTTCCGACAGGAACCCCGAATGCACATTTGGCGGGAATCAGTTTAGGATTGTACCTTCTCAGTTTGTTGAAGAATTTCCTCAAATCTTCCATGTGGTCAGTGGCTTTCTTGGATTTGACGATGACATCGTCTACATACACCTCGATCTCTTTGTGTATCATGTCGTGGAAAATAGTAGTCATGGCCCTCATGTAGGTGTCCCCAGCATTCTTTAACCCAAACGGCATCATTTTGTAACAATACATTCCCCACGGCGTAGTGAAAGCCGTTTTCTCTGCGTCTTCCTCATCCATCCATATCTGATGATACCCAGCAAAACAATCAACGAACGACTGTAGCTCATGCTTGGCGCAGTTGTCAATTAGAATGTGTATGTTTGGTAAGGGGAAGTCGTCTTTCGGACTGGCCCGGTTGAGGTCGACTCTGACCTTCCCATCCTTCTTTGGCACTGGCACAATGTTGGCTAACCATGTCGGATACTCTACCACCCTGAGAACCTTGGCTTTGACTTGCTTAGTGACCTCTTCCTTGATTTTCAAACTCATGTCAGGTTTGAACTTTCTGAGCTTCTGTTTTACTGGTGGGCATGTGGGATCGGTTGGCAGTTTGTGAGCTACAATGGATGTACTGAGACCAGTCATATCATCATACGACCAGGCGAATATGTCCTCATATTCCCTTAGAAATTCCGTGTACTCTTTCCTTTCTGATGGTGACAGATGAACACTGATACGCGTTTCTTTGACATTCTCTGTATCTCCCAAGTTGACAATCTCAGTTTCGTCCAAGTTAGACTTAGGCCTATTCTCAAAATCCTCAACCTTTTCAACGACCTCTTCTGGTATATCATCCTCTTCTGAGTCTATGTCCGTTTGTTGCGTTGTCTCATTGCATGTCACAATCGTCGCTTCATCAAGATAAGTAATAGTAATGTTGTGTAAATAAAGTAAACGATAGAAAAAATAATAAGAGAGAGACTTATAAGAAACTGAAACGCTTTGATAAATTTCATAATTGTTTTGAACATTGGAGCTCTTATTTTCGAAATTAAAAATGCGGAAATGAAATCAGCTAGCGAAAAAGTAATAGGTAATGCATGGTGCTTTGTTCAGCCTTGCTACCCCGAAGCTTTCCAGGTTCTGGTGGTTCTAATGGACCAATTGTTGAGGCATGCTCCTCGGTTCACAGCTTGTATGGAAGGGCCTTCCTCCCCTTCCTCCTCAAAAATGACACAGCAGTCCATGTTGTCGTCCTCCAAAAACAGATTCCTTACTGCCGCCAACGCCTCCTCTTCTTCTGACCCATATATGTCATCTGTTGGCTGGAAAGTCTACTCCAAGCGAGGTACCGGATGCTCCAGTGGGTAGTAGGGACTGCGCCATGGTGGCGACCAGTGGTTGAACTCCTCCCAAGTGTATTCATACCCCAAACCAAAAGTGGTGCGATTCCCTTTAGTTTAATGGGTTTGGCGATTCCCTGGAGGTTTTTGCCAAGTCCCTTGCCAGGCTCGTATCCACACCAATTCAGTACACTCTCAATCTTGTTATCCCACAATTTATCCTTGTCCACGGCGTTGACTCGCTTAATGTAATAGTAAGTTTCTCCACCTATCTTCCTTCTTCCTCCTATTGCCGGGATGGTCTGGCGACTGTATATGGGATTGCTATCGTCACCGTGAATAATCACCTCTTGGTGATTCCACTCAAACTTTACTGCCCGGTGTAGGGTTGATGCTAGAGCTCCAGCGGCATGGATCCAGGGCCGTCCCAATAGCAAGTTGTAAGATGCTGGGACGTCTATTACTTGAAAGTCAACGTCGAACCAGGCCAGTCCCATTTGTAGACATAAACTGATTTCCCCAATAGTGGTCCTTTGGGAACCATCGAAAGCTTTGACATTGATGGCTCCATCCTTGATCTCATGCAGGCTCTTCCCTAATGTTCTGAGAGTCACCAATGGACAAATATTGAGGCTGGACCCTCCGTCAACCAGAATTCTGGTGATGAAATAATCCTCGCATTGCACGGTGATGTGCAACGCCTTGTTGTGGCTCAGCCCTTCTGGTGGCAGCTCATCTTTGTGGAAAGTGATTTTGTGACTCTCCAACACTTGCCCTACCATGTTCGCCATTTCTCCTCCAGTTATGTTGTTGGGTACAAATGCCTCATTCAGTATCTTCATCAAGGCATTCTTATGTGCATCGAAGCTTTGCAGCAGAGCTAGGATGGAGATCTGCGCCGGTGTTTTATTCAGTTGATCAATGACTGAGTACTCCTTTGCTTGTATCTTCCTCCAGAGATCATCGGGTCCAGTTTCAATAGGCCGTCCAGGGGCCTGCTTACTTGATTCAGCTAAATGTTCCGGGGTATAAACCCTGCCGGTTCTGGTCATCCCTTGTGCTGCAATTGCTTCTCCAGATTTGGTTTTCCCTTTCCTTCTCGCCTCGGCGGTGTAATCCTAAGGAATGGCCTTCGTATGGAATGGTGCTACGGTTGACATAGCCATAGGAATGGGTACCCCTTGCTTTGGGAGGTAACACAGCAACTTCAAATGGTACAGGTGCCTTTGGGGATCCAAACTCGACCTCAATCGGTCCTGGCGCCTTTGCTGAAGAAGGTGCCTCGAATTCAAGTGGTATGGACATGTTCACTTCAGTGTATCCAGAAGGCTGGATCTGTACTACAATTGGATTAAGTGTGACAGTTGGTTTCTTTGGCTCGTCATCTTCTGTAATCAATCCGATCGATCCTTTGGGGTTCCAATCATCTTCTATCTCTATCATATGAACGCCTCCGCCCTTGTGGTTGGGCAAGGGGTTGTTGCGAACATTAGGAGCAGGTTCCTTCGCCACAATAATCTTGTTGTCAATTAAAGCTTGGATTTTATCCTTCAGAGAGTGGCATTCATCAATGGTATGCCCCTTCATGCCGGAATGGTATGCACAGGTTTTGTTCGGGTTGACCCATTGGGAAGGATTTTCTGGAGTTATGGCAGGGATAGGGGTGACGTAACCAGCAGCTTTGAGCCTTTCATACAGCTGGTCGATTGGTTCGGTGATGGCGGTGTATTGTTTGGGAGGTCTACGGTCGAAGTTAGGTCGCGGTCTAGGAAAGTTTTGGCGGGTGGGAGGTGATTGATAGTGAGAGGGCTAAGCATTATAGGCTTGGTAGACGGGTGCGGGTTGGGAATATCTTGATGAGGTAGGTTGATATGTGAGGGGTAGAGATGATGGGTAAGCAGGTGGTGGAGCTTGGTAAGTGGGCGAGGGTGCTTGGTAATTTGGTGTAGGTTGATATGTGAGAGGAGATATCGGGTAGGTTTGATATTTTATTGGGGATTTCGTTCTTTGTGCAACCATCATGGCACTCACATCCCTTTTCTTGGATGTGCCGCCAGACTGTAGAACCTTGTTGGTGGCCTGCAATGCCTCAAAGTTAGTGACCATACCATTTGCCTTTCTCGATCCTCTCCCCTAGCTTGATGATGTCGGAAAATTTCTGGCCTTCAATCAACATCAACCTCTCATAATACTGTGGGTCTTGAGCCCGGACGAAAAACCTGTTCATCTGTTCTTCTTCTAAAGCCGGCCTGACCTTAGCAGCTTCTGATCTTCAACGAGTAGCATACTCGCGGAATATCTCCTTGGGTTTCTTCTTTAAGTTCTGGATGTAGAATACGTCTGGCGCATTTTCCATATTGAATCTGAACTTGTCCATGAAATCGGACGCCCTATCTACCCAATTCGTCCACTTCTTGGGGTCTTGGCTAATGTACCAAGATAGAGCATCCCCTTTCAAACTTCTCATGAAGAGCTTCATGCGAATCTTTTCATCTCTTCCGACTCCGAGCAGCTTATCGCAGTATGTCCTCAAATGGACCCTGGGATCCCCTGTGCCATCAAACATTTCAAACTTGGGAGGTTTGTACCCCTCAGGAAGTTCGACATCTGGCTGAATACAAAGGTCCTCATAATTTAGCCCCTCGATACCTTTGTTTCCTTTAACACCTTGGACTCGGCTAGTCAGCTTCTTGAGTTCCGCGGCTAGATTCTTGGTAAGAGAGTCTTTGTCATCAGACTCCGGTGTGCTTGAAATGGGTTGAGTATATTGTGGTAAGGTTTCCACATAGATGGGGGTGTTGTGGAGATGATCATTTGTGGCGTTTAGCGGTTCAGGGATGAGCAATGGGGTGTTGTTTGAAGTGCGGCATGTGTTGCAGTGTTGAGCATGAGTGGGTTGTTTTTGTGGTTTCGGGATATTTTGTGGAGGTGCGGGATTTTGAGTGTTGGGGAAGTTGACATCTGGGGTGGTGAGGGAAAATGACAAGCTTGCCAAATTCCGAACTTGGTCCAGTTCTTCTTGAAATTTCAATAACTTCTGTTTGAGCTGGGAGGCACTTTCCTTGGAAACCTGAATACCCTGAGGAACCTCTACCCTTTCAACTGAGTTCTCCTTTCTGTTGCTCAAATCTTCCATTTTCCCCTTGTTCTTGTTTCTGATAGGACTCAGAGGAGGAGGAGGTGGAGGGCCCTTGGATCTTGTGGAGTAAGAAGATGATGCCAGAGTGTATGAACTAACCTTTGGGGATGGGAATAAAACAGAAGTAAAAACAAAAGGTAACAAGTTAGTGAGGATTATGAGAAGAAAACATTGCAATATTTAAACACATAGTGCAAGAATTAAATCGTGTCCTAATTTGGGTGCCTCGTTGTGCCCGAGGTAGGCCTAGCGACAAGTTAATTTGGAGAACTTTTAATGCTAAATGCCTCATTTTATTGACAAAATGCTGAAAGGTTGCCCGCCAATCCCTTCCATTAGAGTCTTGGTGACCATGGCTAGTCTGGTGTGGATCCTAGCCTTCTTCATAGGAAATACTATCATCCCCAAAAAGCAGAACATAAAGACGAAGACTCTTCTGTGGATATGCCCCAATGATGTGAGGGAGAATTCATCCGGGTAAGTGCGGTAGGACCTGCTATGGCCGTACCTCTCGTACAGATAGTTGAAAGGAATGTAAGAGTCCTTCAAACAGGTCAAGTCTGGGTTTTTCTTCAGTCCCATCATTTTGAGGAAGCCCCTACCCTTGCGATTTTCTAGCATAAGCAAACCCGGAGTCTCCCAAGGAATACCAGCTAACCCTCCTATTTCCTCGAGCAAAGGTGTCATTTCAAGGTCCCCGAAGCGAAACACAGATCTGTCGCTATCCCAGAATAAAGTTGCAGCCTCTATGATTTTGTTGTCGGGTTGGATTTCCAAAAGAGAACGAAAATTTCCCAAATATTTGCGGACAAGAGTCTGATCACTAGAGTGAAGGTCTTCCCACCAGCTTAGCAACCTTGGGTGAATGTTGGTTACCATGCCAAATCTAGGGACTTCGTGCCTCATTTTCTGCAAAACAAACTATTAGACCCTTACCCCCGCCGGACTCGACTATTTAAATATCAATAATTGGCATAAGCACCATTTAGTTCTCCAAATAAATGCACAGACGTGGTAATGTCCGTTTGGGTTCCAAAGAAACCCAGTGGACTTTGGACAAGGCTACCTTAAAGAGTCATTATGCGGACAACATAACTGACTCAGCTAGGTTTGACAGTGATGCATGCACAATTGAACAGAGTAAGGTTTCTATGGGGTGTTAGACTGGTACCCTTGAGCGGACAAATCAAGAGGGAAAGGTGCGGAATCGTCGACTGCACCGCTGATCGACTGGTTTTACCGCAAATTCGCCTTTGCCAAATTTAGGGGGTGATAATATCGGAAGGGCGCAACCACTCATTATAAGCGTGGCTATGGTACTTGTTTGGCACGAGTGAAATATGATGTTGAAGATGCAATTACAAGAATGAAACAAGTTGTCACGTATTTGCACGTTCATAAAGTAACGATTACAATAATTGCTCATAATTACAAGAGTATTGAAGGAAAGTGGTAAAAGCATTTAAAGAAAAGAAAACAAAGAGCCAAGTCAGTTTCGTAGTAGAAAAAAGATAAAGACATTAAATAAAGGCAATAAAGAAATAGTAAAGTCACAAATAACATGAAATGGTAAAAGCCTAAAGAGTATTCCCCAGCAGAGTCGCCATGCTGTCGATGCCCCCTTTTTCTAAGGCGAAATCGGGTTCACGACACTTGGGAAGACAACTCGTTCCCTTTTGGGAATTGGGTTTTGGAGTTGAACAGTCGCCACCTAATGATTAAAGTGCATTAGGACACAAAAAGGGTTTGAGTTTGAAGAACCAGAGTTTGGGTAAGGGCTAGAAATTATCTCGAGGAGAAGGTATTAGGCACCCCTCAAGATCCACTAGTGTGGTTCTCAGCCATGTTATAATTGTGACTTCACTTAATCAAATAAGCGATTAAGGGCTCAAATAGAAGAGATTTGCATATAACATTGCAAATAAGTTGAAACTGTGAGGAAAGTAAGAGGGTGGAAATTTATGAAAGATTTAAACAATTTCTAAAGACAGCAGATAAAAAAAAGGAAAAGGGGAGGGGGTCCTAGGTTTATGATTAATATGGATCACGTAAATGCAATATCCAGTAATCACTCCTCAGAAGAGGGGCTACATGAGATATTAGCGCATCGGTCACCATCTCCATATTCTACCCTTCCCACCCCGTAAAGGTTATTTAAAACACGTGGGTTGGTCACGAATACTTGTTGCGTGCTATTACCTGTCCCGTCCTATAAGTCCTAGAGGGTATTTAGGACCACTATTCCTACAAGGTAAGGACTAGGCTGAACCCTTAGGTTTAAAGGACAAAATGCTAAGTGACATACATATCAAATAGGACCGCACATAAGGGAGCATACAAAGACAAATAAAGGCTCACAGATTCCTCAACAAGTGAACACGTAATTAGCACGTCTCAAACACATTTAAGGTCTCAAAGATGGGAGTTTTAAAGAAAAGGAATAGGGAACATCATGTTGAGTAAGTAAAAGAACCGTTAAAGCAAGGTTTTGAAAAATACAGTAGAGACATAGTAGCTTAACTAGATATAGGACAGGTATCAAAATAGCACGATTCTGGGCAAAAAAGGTAACCCAGTCAGGTTTTGAAAAAACGTTAATATAGAACACAGAATCAGTAAAGTTTCAGTGAGAGTAAATAGACGCACGATTTCAAAATTTGTTTCCAGATAGAGGGGGAGTTTTAATAAAAAAACAGAGTGAACTTCAGAGAATCAAAACAAGAACTGGAGCGGCAGAGTTCATTATTAAAAGAGGCTGGTTAGTCTTAAACTGGAAAAACATACGATTAATCGATTCTTATTCCTAAGGTTTGCCTAGGCGTCGTATGTATTGCCTAATTGCCTTAAAGGGTGAACATTCATATTTGATCCTTTTTTTAGTTTCAAAAGAGGTACACAAATAGTTAGTCGTACTTGTATTATTAGGTTAAGCATGCTAATCAGACGTTTGACAATTGCAACTCAGGCAGGTATGACACCTTAAGTAACAGGATGTCTAATGCACATAGGAGTTCCTAAAACATTATTTCTAAATTCTAATGATTATGAGAATGCATCGATAGCCTTATAAAAGTTATTTGCTTGATATTAACTGATCATGGTTGCAAGATGAACATGATAACAGGCTGAAAGTAAATAACCTAAAGCAGGATCTCTAGTGTATGAGATGCATGTCCTATACAGGTTATCCATTGCGCAGATAAGTAAATAAAATCCTATAAGCATGTGTTCTACCCATTACTTAAACTAAGCATGCATAACCCCCATTTCACTATAACCCCAATCATTCGTTTACAAATTATTACAAACCAATGATAGCCGAATTACAATGATAAAGAATAAAAATAAGAAGTTATTCTATAGGGAGCCTTCAATCAGGCCCAATCATCCAACCTCACTCCTTTCGAGTTTCACAGCCTTGACAGGGTCAGGGTGCGGCAAAGCTCCCTAGGGTCCCATTGGATCCCTGGCCAATACCAGCACCCAAACGCTTAACAAAATGTAGGACAGGTGCAGTGTGGGATTACCAGCCTTGTGTGTCAAAGTTCAGTGGGCACTCAAAGGCACCCAAAGCAATGCTCACACGAAGGGGGTAGAACCTATCTTCTAAGAGTAGTGTGAAGTGCAAGAAGGAGAGGAAAGTTGGTAAAAAAAGAGAGTTTACACAGAGTTGGAGGGTTGCACACAAGGATAACGAGCAAAGGGGACAAATAGATCACAATAAACGATCACCAAAGGATATAGAGGCTTAATACAAACTTACTAAGCATGGGTACACAAAATCAAAAGAGTTTAAAGAGACTTTGAAATGGTCAGATTTGGACATAAAAGTAAATAATAACAGCATGTAGTCATAACTGGTAGGATTAGAAACAAGCAGTGGTCATGAGCATACGAGTATCAACAGGCAAAACAGGAATCAATCACATGTTGCACAGCAGAAGCATAAGTAGAAAACAATTAGGAATAGAACACACTGAAGTAGTAATAACCATATTGGTTTGGAACATGGAATTTGATCAGAACATACCAGTAATAAGAGAACACAGCAGAATGCAAGAGCCAAGTATAAGCACAATATTAGCCTTAGCTTTTCAGCTGGCTAATGATAGTCAGGAGCAGGGAACAGAGCAAAAGAGATAAGTAACACAAGAGAGAGAGAGAGAGCAATGTGATTGCTGTGTGTATTTGTGATATACAAGGTATTCGTGTTTTTTTCAAAAAGAGAATGGGGGTACTTATAGTACTGAATACGAGTAAACAAACAAGGTAGCAGTCCCTAATTAAGGAACTGGCATCAATCATAATCAAATCAGTATATGGACTCCCCTTTGATTAAGGAATCAAAGTCAAACGGTAATAAGCAGTTACTTAAATGGAAAGAAATCACAAAGCATGGTATGACCACATAAGGAAACAGAATAGCATAAAGTATGCAATAAAGACTAGGTACATGATACTCTAATTAGGGAAATAGGTCAGGAAAATCAATCAACATATTTGTGCACACATATAGGGCAAAAATACCACTTTAATTCTGGAAAATAGTTTTCAAAATAATGAAAGAGATTGAAAACCTAGGAAATCAGTATTAATCGAGGAAAGTATCCCACAAATTAAGGAAGCAATTTTGAAATCTGTACCAAACCATACGGAAAATATGTAGAATTACAATATAAGGCAAGTATCACAGTCTCAAAGAGGGCTTGCAAGAATCAGTATAAAACCACCATGTAAATAATCAGAGAATCCTAAGCGAAGAACACAGAATGGCAGGGGAATGGAACGCTTGCAACAAAATTAAAGCAACGAGCACGGAACTCAGAAGAACACACAATCGAACGAATAATACAAACACAAACATATAAAGCTAGGGTTTCATCAGACTTAAGCAAAAAATGTTTAGAAATAGTACTGAAAATCATGAATTAGTACTCAGAATCAGAAAATAAAGTGATTTTAAAAGGGGGTTCAGAAACCCTAGTTTTAAAAAGGGAACAAAATATTTAAAACTTGAGCAATTGTAAAGATCGAGTAGAGAGTAGTGCAAAACTTAAAGGCGTGAGTTAAAAAAAATCATTAAAAAATACAGAGATTCAAGAGCTTTGGGTCGATATTAGGGTTTCATAAGAACCAGTGAGAAGTGAGAGAAACCTGGCTGTGAAACTCAGTAATAATGGTGTTGATAGCACCATCGGACCAAAACCCATCGGAGAAAGGCTGGAAACAGACCCAGGCAAAGCTTCAGTGACCATCTCGTATGGTGGAGGCTTCTGGGGTCTCAAGGATAGAGGGAATCGGCGAGATAAGGTTTCACGGCGGCTGGTGATCGAAAGAGGTGAGGCTGGAGGTGGCCGGAGAGAGGGTGAAAGCCATCGGAGAAGAAGAACCAGAAGGTTCTAGAGAGAAGGAGGAGGGGAAGAGATGAAGTAGAGAGAGACCGGTCTCGAAGACTGAAGGGTTAAGGGGGGGGTAGTTAGAATTTAATTAAGGAAGAAAGATCTGGGCCGTTGAACTTATTTAATCAACGGCTCAGATTAATTCGGAGCTGGGCCGGGTTGGATTAGAGATTGGGCTGGGGCGAATTTAATTGGGTATTGGGTCAATTGGGTTAATTTAAAATCTGATGGGGTGGGTTAAAATTGGGGCTAAAATTGCAATAATAATAGGCTAGGTATTAAATAGCCAATTTCTCCCTTTTATTTTATATAAAATAGTAAAATGATTTTAAAAATAAATTAAAAGCACTGAACTAATTAATAATGTATAAGTATTAATCTTAAAATACTGGAAATGATTTTATAAATGCAAAATGTTTTTAATCGTAATATAGGCTATAATTGCAATTCATGCAATTTAAACCAAACAAATTTATAAAAATATTCAAAAATCACCTTAACAATATCTTGGTGTAAATATGAGAATGGAAATAAATTATTCACCAAAAATGATAATCTGGGAATAATTATTGGATTTTGTACTGCTAAAATAGACAATAAATTGATTTAAAAATCTTAAAAAGTTAGGAAAACAAATACCAAAACTCTTGGGCATGCTTATATTTGCATACTCATGCTATTTTGAGAATATTTGAGCATTAAAAATACATAGAGAAAAATTGGGTATCAACACTCCTCCATAGTCGAAGAAACATGTCTAACCCCCAAGATAATCCTGGCACTCCCCCCCTAGCATCTCCCTCTAACATATCCTCATCTACTCCTCCTATTGAAAACCCAAAACCTAGGTTTCACAGGCAGAAAATGCTAGCTAGAAAAACTGTAGCCTCTGGAGCTTTAAGGAAAGCTCTAAGTGAGAAATTGAAGGCTAGCCAGAGGAAGAAAAGTCATGCTCAAGAATCTGACTCAAGATCTGAGTCTGATGATTTTATTTCTGCCAGCGAAGGTGAAGAACATGGGTCATCTGACACTGAAAATATTCAAGAAACTCCTGGTGAGGTAAATTCTTGCTTGGTATTCTCTGATGTTGTTGAAGTGTAGAAAATAGGTTTGTCTTGGTTGGTCCTATCAAAGATGTAAAGAGGGCTGATTCTAGTAGAAGAGGAGGTAAAAAGAAAGAAAAAATATTGACTATCTGTGGAGGTGTTGAAGAAGGTGGCAACAAGTCAGGGGAAGTGGTTCTGGGGAGGCGGCTGAAGGGCTTGTAAATTTAAGCAAGCAACAAGATGAACCTGGTTCATCTGCTGAGGAGACTCTGGCTGATCTTCTGAAGAAGGTTGGGGCCAGTTATGATCCAAAGAAGCGTAAAGCTTCCACACAAAAGGCTTCATTTGCTTCCAAGCCAACAAAGAAAGCAAAATGTCATCCCAAAAACCTAGTGTACCTTCAGTACCTAAGGGAAGAGCTACCAGGAGCAGGGTCAAACAAAGTGAAGCAGGATTACAGAAAGCTCTGGAAGAGAGCAGGAAGAAAAGGGGGGAGAAGGGAAAAGCAAAGGTTGTGGAGAGTTCTGAGGTTGCAGAAGAAGAAGAAGAAGAGATGGAACTGGTCCATCAAGAAAGAGGGACGACTGAAGAGGTTCCAACACCCAAACCAAAAAGTTCCAAGACTTCTTCCATGAAGTCTTCCTCTGTACTTGTACCTGCTGAATCTTCTTTAGCCAAAAGAACTAGGTCTGTTGTGAAGGGTAAACAAAAGAAAATTATTGAAGAAGATGAAGAGTGGAGTGGTGGAGAAGAAGAAGAATCTGAGAAAGAACAAGACAGGTTTGCCATCTTTCTGCTGAAAGACCTGGATGAACCAGGAATGAGGAGGTTGGTAGATGCTCTTACTGCACAAGGGTGGAAGGACATGGTCCTTGAATTGGATGGCAGGATGGCAAGGAATGAACTAATTGAGTTTATGGCAAATGCCATTGTGAAAAATGGGGTAGTCTCCAGCCTGGTGAGAGGAGTAAAAGTGGAGTTTGATGCAGTCAAACTAGGTGAGATTCTGGGCATACCTAGTGAAGGGTATGATGATTATACAAGGAAAAGGTGGCCATGTCTGGAATCTCTCCCCACTGCTCTTCAAATTACTAGAAATTTTTGTGATGCTGCAACTGCTGAAGATGTACCTGAAGCCAGGTTTGTGCAGAAAAGTGAGATGAGACCTGACCACAAGGTCTTGTTTGAATTTGTTAATAAGTGCCTGCTGCCCAGACAGGAGAGGAGGCATACTGCCAACTACATGGACCTGGTTCTTATGGAGTGCCTTGTGAGAGGAATGCAGATAAATTGGCCTGCTTTTATTGTCAAATTACTAGACAGGGTCATTAATGGCTCCAAAGCACATGCAACTCCATATGGGTTCATACTGACTACTGTGCTGGACAAGCTAAGGGTGCCTTTGAAGAAATGGGAGATGGCATCAAGCAAGGAGCATTTTGGTGTTAAGACCTTATTGGCTTGTGACTATCCTATCAATGCCATCCCAGTTGAACCTGGTTCATCTCTGAAGACACCTGTGAACAGCAAGGTTAGGGCTTTGGTTCAAGAGTGTGGAACTAAGGATGTTGAAATTGCTAGGCTTCAGGCTCATGTTGCTGAATTGGAAGCTGAAAGAGATGGCCTTAGAGCTGAGCTAGCAAAAGAAAAGGAGAAAAGTGATGGGATGCTTCAGAATATGCTCAACCTTCTCCAAACCCAGCCCTCTAGTTCTTCCAAGCCTTAGGTCCTCCAGTTGTTGCCTTCTGAACAGTCTACTACCCCTCAGTGACCCAGATTAGGGACTTTTTCTGTTTTTGCTCATGTTTGAAAGTTTTTCTTTCTTTTTGTGGTTTGTAGGTGGAAACATATCTTATCAATGACAACTGCTGTTTCTCTTGTTCTATGAAGATTTTGTTCTTAATAGTTGAATGTGTTTGATTACTGATGATTTAATCCATGTTTTCACTTGCAGTTGCCCAAGTGGCCATGAGTAATTACGAAATTCTGGGATTCACAATGTATGCAACTTTTCGATGATGCCAAAAGGGGGAAGAGATATTGTGCTTTAATCTTTATTCTGAATAATGTGATATTTATAACCTAATTAAACATGGTCCTTGATGATAAGTTAAGTGTTGATGGTTAAGCTGAGTTCTTACAGATTTTTTGATCCATAAAAGTACAGAGTTTGTCATCATCAAAAAGGGGAAATTTGTTGGCCCAAGTTCAGGTGAAGTTTTGAAGAATGACAAATGAACTCAGTCATGGACCAGGTCCATCATGTGAGGCACAGTATCTATCAACCTAGACATGTGAGATACACGTGAAGGAGATAAGTCTTAGTAATCAAGCAGCAATATCTCCTGAACTAATCGAAAAGGTTGCATATTGGATGAGGAGAGAAAGTCTTCTCATGGGAAGAGGACACAATCCGGATAAAGGATAGGGTTGGAGTTTGTATTGTTCAAGGACTCAACTTCGATGGAAGATCAGCAATTGAGTCTCAATCAAACTCTGATTACTAACTCATTAAATAACAGTGATTGTTCTCTTTTACAGGGATTGCACAAACGCAGAAGTTAAACTAAATTAAGAGAAAAAGAGCGAGGCAATTTTGCAAGCAATTTATGTGAGATTCAAGTGTGCATTCCTGAAGCTACTTGGACAAGATAGAAGAACCAATTCCATTGTGTCTTTCTTTTATTTGTAGTAGGTTTTTAAAAGTAGTACCTTTCCAGCTTTCATAGAAGCAATTGTATTAGGTACTTTGAGTATTCAAGTTAGAGTTAGCTTGAAGTTGTCGCAACAATTGAGCCTGTGTGCTACACTGGGATTAGAGTTTAATCCTTACGTTTACAAGAGTTTTGTAAATGCTGTTTTGGCTCAGTGATTTTAGTGGAAGTTTGGGAAAATCCTACTGAGTAGTAGGTCGTGGTTTTTTCACCTTTTGAGCCAGTGTTTTCCACGTAAAAATCTCTGTGTTCTTTATTTTATGTACTCTTAATTCCGCAAACAGTAGTAGTAAGTACACCTAGAAGAACCAGGTTCTTCTAGAGCAAAAATTGGGTACCACACAAATCACCCCCCCCCCTTTTGTGTGGTATTGATGTTTAGAACATCATGGTCTATTATGCGACCGCAGAACCACTCCGCGGGCTACAGATCCGTCGTAGAGTGGAGCAAAACCAAAGCTGATTTTTGGAGGTCATTTTGCGGTCCACTATGCGACCGCACAATCATTTCGCGAGTCGCACTTCCATAGCAGATACATCATGAGAAAATTCTGGAGGGGGACTCTTGGGGTGCGTTATGCGACTCCATAACTGGTCTGCGGACCGCAGACCTGGCGCAGACCTAACCCGAACAACCCAGTTTTTGGGACCATTTCTGCGGTCTATTTTGGGGGCCGCAAACCTGATCTGCAGTGCGCTGTGCAACCGCATGGCTGAGTTCGGAGGGTCCATTTTCTATTTTTATAACCCGACCCCATTTCTTATAAAACGACTTTGGGGTTATTTTGGCTGGTTCAAACGGCTATTTTAGAGAGAGGGGAGTCTTTAGAGAGAGAGAGAGGAGGAGGAGGAGGAGGAATCCCCAAGTGCTTTGATCATCAATACTTGCCCCAATCTTGAAGATTCAAGGGAATCACTCACTAGATCATCAACTATCCAGGTAAGACCTTGTCCTAAAATCTTCATGCAATTGTTATGGGTTTAAGTAAGTTGTGGAGTTGGAGATAGGCCATGCATATGCCAATAGGAGGTAGCATGTGGTATTGCTGAACTACTTCGGGTAGATTCTTGTTGAAATTTGTTGAGGGAGGAAGGGATTACCATTGTAGAGCCTAAGTCGATTTTGTATAATAGGTGTTTGATGAAATTCCCAAGAGACTTATATCATGAGAATCCTTCTAATTATGATTCAATTTTTTATCATTTTCCTATAGACTGAAATTGGTAGGAGTATTTGGACATTGCAGTTACCTAAGTAAAGCAAGCGAGGTATGTTGGCTAAACTTCTCTTGTAGAGTCGAATTCCATGATGCTCTCGTAAGATTCAAGTATGATTGGCTCAAGTTCCTAATTCCCATGTTCCGAGCCATTCCGAGTATATTCACTTATTCCAAATAAGCATTGTGTCAAAAATTATATGCTCAAAATGTGTTTCATTTGCTTCTCTTATATTATGCTCTCTTTCGGGAATGTACTCAAGTATGGTTTATGTATCATAATATATAACTTCAAGTCATGATTCAAATGCAAGATTCATTATGCCTTATTCTTGGAAGGAAAACTCAATGTGCTTAAGACTTCTATTGGTTATATATATGTTTAAACTCTTGATTACAAATCTCCTTATTGTTGATAATCTATGATGATTCTTGAAAGTGAAAGAAGTGAGTATGAAATCTAAAATATGGCTATCGTGCCAAGAATGAAAATTAACATGTGGCCCGTGGAGCCAATGCAATGAAAGGAAGTGTGAATGATTATGAAATGAGCTATATCTTCATTATATGATAAATGTTTTAGGAGTATCGTTTAGTCACCGAGGAAGGAAGGTTGAAACGACCTAACCCCAAAACTACACGTGCCGGTATAGGAATGATTGAGGGGTAAATCACCATGATTAATGTGTTGAGATTATTTCCCTAATTGGGATGAGACCGATATGTGGAGATTATTCCCCATAATTGGGATGAGATGATTGCTAGCAAAATGTGATGTTAACCCACATGGTATTGTGGTGAGATGGCTTAGCTGATCGGGCCGAGATCGGACGTCATGCCGCGCACATGGTGGTGTTGTGATTATTTTTCTTGGGGGTGAGACGGCTTAGCCGATCGGGCCGATATCGGGCTTCGTGCTAAAAGTATGGTGGTGTATCGGTACTAAAGATCTCCCAACTTAAAAATATTGATATTCAGTTGGAAAATTATCTTTCTCTTAACTTGATGCTTTGATATTGTTTGAGGCTCTCATTGATTCCGTGTTTCTTTCTCCTTGTACTATTACTCAATTCATCGATAGGGTGTTCAGTCTTTACATACTAGTACTATTCCATATGTACTAACGTCCCTTTTGCTGGGCGCTGCATCTTTAATGGATGCAGGTGGCTCTACAGTAGGCGACATCGATCGGTGATAGCGGTACACCCTCTTCTCAGCGGACTTGGTAAGCCCCACTTCATATCGGGGTCCTGTATCTTTGGTCCCTTATGTATAGTGTTTTGAGGTATAGCCGGAGCCTTGTTGCCGACACCATCATGTTACTCTTTTATATACATTAGAGGCTCCATAGACATAGTATGTGTAATGACCCGACAGGTTGTTTTGAGTCCCAGCGCTCCGTTCAGCAGTCGGAGGCCATGAACAGCTTCAGTTCAGGTATTATGACTTGTACGCGTGGTCAGAATTGAATTTCGGGAAGTCCAGAGTTGATTTGAGAAGAGAATTCTTATTTCGGGAGCTTAAAGTTGAAAGAATGAACTAGGATTGGAATTTTGAGTAAATGACCTCAGAATCGGGATCTGAAGGTTCCAGCAGGTTCGTATGATGATTTCGGACTTGGGCGTATGCTCGGTGCGGATTTTGGATAACCCGGGAGCGTTTTGACGCCTATTGTGGAAGTTAGCATTTTAGAAGGAATTTCATAAGTTTGGTTTGAAGAGCATTTTGGTGTTATCAATGTCCGTTTGGAATTCCGAGACTGGGAGTAGCTCCGTATGGTGATTCTGGAGTTGGGAGCGCGATCGGAAGTGAATTCGGATGTCCGTAGATCATTTTGAAGCCATTTGGCTAAAGATAGAAATTTGAAGGTTTTTGAGAAGTTTGACCGGAGGTTGACTTTTTGATATCGGGGTCGGAATCCAATTCCGGAAGTTGGAGTAGGTCCGTAATATCAAATATGACTTGTGTGCCAAATTTGAACTCAATCGGACGTGATTTGATAGGCTTAAACATCGGAAATAGAAGTTGGAAAGTTCAAAGTTCATAAAGCTTGAATCGGGGTGTAATTCATGGTTTTAGCGTTGTTTGTTATGATTTGAGGCCTCGAGCAAGTCCGTAATATGTTTTGGGGCTGGTTGGTATGATTGGTTGGGGCCCCGGGGGCCTCGGGTGGATTCCGGGTGGCTAACATATCGAATCCGGAGTTTGAAGAAGTGCTGAGGCTGCTAGTATCTGGTATTTCCGCTTCTGCGGAAATGGGACCGCAGAAGCGGCCCCGCAGAAGCGGAGAAGAAGCCGCAGAAGCGGATGAGGGCGAGGGCAGCCAGGACCGCAGAAGCGGCCCTTGATCCGCTGATGCGGAACCGCAGAAGCGGTTGGCTAACCGCAGAAGCGGAAGGCCTGGAGTGGATGGGAGCCGCAGAAGCGGCAAGCGGTCCGCAGAAGCGGAACCGCTGAAGCGGGCAGGGTCCCGCTGAAGCGAAAATGCTGGGCAGTAGGCTTGTTTTAAAATCGTGATTGGGGGTTCATTTCTCTCATTTTTCATGACTTTGGCAATTTTGGGAGGATTCAAGAGAGGATTTTGTCGTCAATGATTAAGGTAAGTTATCCCTATCACTTTGAGTTAAATATATCAATTATACATGGATTTAGGCATGAAAATTAGTATAAAAATTGGGGTTTTGGTGGAAAACCTAGAAAATTATAATCTTCGATTTTAGCCACGATTTTGAGTATGGAATTAAGAGAAAATCATATATTTGAGTTCCTAAGATCATGGGTAACCTTTATCTTTGAGAAATTTTGGATTCCGGGCACGTGGGCCCGAGGGCATTTTGGTCATTTCACTAAGCGGAGTTGGGAATTTGTATAATCTAAATTGTTAACAAGTCTTTGAGCATGTTCTCATTAGTTTGTCGTTAATTGGCTAGTTTTGGTGCATTGTGCGTTGGTTCAAGCCTTTGGAAGAATGTAGAATGCCGGTTTTGAGTCTTCGGAGCGAGGTAAGTCTCCTTTCTAATCTTGTGAGGGGGAATTTACCCCATAGGTGAGGTAATTGATTATGTGCTCCTATTTGTGGGGGCTAAGTACGCACGAGGTGACGAGAGTCCGTGCGTAGCTGCTATTATGCTATTGTCCGGGTAGTCTAGGACCCAAAGCATGCTATACCTGGGATATTTGGAACCTTATTGATATTTGAATTGTTAAAAATCAAGTTGAACTAGTAAATGAATTTCAAAAGGATTAAACATCGTTTTCTTGAATTGTTAAAAGAGGATTTGGTTTTTATTTGATAAAATAGCCCGGCAAACTCTTAATTCCCTACTTGAGCATGTATTTTATATGTGCCTGCGTCGCATGGATGATTCGCGAGCAGGATATATGTTTATTTATGGAACGGGCCGAACGCCTCGGTGAAAATAGATGCATCTATGGTTCGTGCCGCTCGACACTCGGCAGTGCACATTTTACATTCCTGTTGGATCGGGCCGTCGCCTCCGTGTGATTTGCGCATGTTATTTGTCGCTTGAGGATTTTTAATCGCAAAACTTGCCCTTCGTGGCTTGATATAAATTGAAAAGATAATAAAGAATAAATCTTGGAAGCCCTTGATTAATTGTTGAAGGTGTTTACCTGTTTTCCTGGCTTCGAGAATTAGAACTACTATATGAATCCATGATTATCCTCGCATTATTGAATATTGATATTGACCTCTAGTGAGTGTCGAAGTTGGCCATCTCGTCTCTACCCCTTCGGGATTAGGCGGGATACTCACTGAGTACACGTTGATTACGTACTCATACTACACTTCTGTGCATTTTTGTTGCACAGGTATATATACCTCTAGCAGCCTACTGGGCGTAGCAGCACGGATGCTTCTGGGATTAGGTGAGCTGCATCATTCGAGGCGACCGCAGCTAGTGTAGTTCCTTTCAGCATTTGTATATTATTCCTTGTCCCCTGTATTTCGGACGGATGTTGTATTTTATTTCACTTATCAGTAGTCGCTCATGCACTTGTGACACCGGGTTTCTGGGAAGGTTTTTTAACGGATTTGTACAAATTGTTATTATCTAAATTTGAATTCAATTAGTGATCTTTTATTTGTGAAAATTGGAAGGAAAAATTCTAGATTTTCAAAAGTATTAAAAGAGGATTTAATTGATGATTTAGTGGGCTTGCCTGACAGAGGTGTCCGGCGGCACCACGACCCTTAGTGGATTTTGGGTCGTGACAGTATGGGTTGTATCATGATTTTGGAAAGTTAAAGTAGAAATGTTGTATATGTATTACATGTTCCCACTTCTAAACTATGAATAATGAAGTAACTAATGGTAATTAAATTGTTGTTGTTCATGTGAGCTTCTCATTGTCTAATTAATGGAATACATCCTCACTTTATTCATGGGAAAGTGTCACGCCCCAACCTCGGGAGGCGCTACCGTCGCTCAATCGAGTGAACCCAACTGAGCAAGCCTTATTAACACTTTCTACCCAACTCAATACGATTAAGGAAACCATGCTTTTGTTTATTTAGACAATAGCAAAATCGAATATTCAACATTGTTAGTTCATTTTTATATCACAATTCTTAAATCATGGTTAAGCTTCCAAGATTTCAACAGTCATAGTTTAGACGAACTAGAGAATAGAGTTATAACACAGTTCATTAACCCATCCAACACCCATACATAACCCACACAACGTCTACGGAGCCTCTATAGATACAAAAGACAAATTATGACAACGCCGGTAACAAGGCCCCGACTATACCTTAAAAGTGGAAGTCTACAACAAAAGATGTACAACATAACCTCTTGAAGGAAAAAGGGGCTCACCAAGACTTCGAGAGGAGGACACTCCGCTACGTGCGATCGGCACTGTCCGCTATAGAGCCACCTACATTCATTTAAAAATATAGCGCCCCCGGCAAAAGGGACGTTAATACCATGAAATAGTACTAGTATGTATAACTAAACACCATCTAGTTAGGAAGGACTTTCATACAAGAATAAGGAAATCACAAGTATAACTCAAAACTTTAAACGATCATCACATTATCAAATAAAAGAATCATACAATCTTCACATTATTTTTCCATAGCTTTTAAGTTTGGGGCATTTCACACTATTCATCATTGTTCACAATACCACCGCTATCTTGAGCGGTGTCCGATCTCGATCCGATCGGCTAGGTTGCCTCATTTGAGACATACACTTCAATCATAATCTCATTTTCCCTTTTTCCGGAATTCAATATCAGCATAATACCACCATGTGTGCGGCATGGCGTCCGATCACGGCCCGATCGGCTAGGCCGCCTTACCATGGTGTTGTTCCTTTCTCATTAGTCATCTCGTTTCAATATTTATTTCACATATATCAATTAGTAGGCACTTGGGGCCACAACTATCACGTCATATATTTGGCACTAGGCCACATCCCACATCATTCCCAATTTAAATGCTAGATTTGTAATTTAGGATAATATGTGCACATTAAGAGCAAATAAGATTGTAAGCATAGATGAGACTTCACATAGATGGCACAACATATGTAGCTTCAATCTCAAATTTAAGGTCTAAACATTTCAATACATTTACATATTCCTTGCCCCTTTTCAAGTAATCAAGAATAGCACATTGATCATATTGAGACACATCTTTCACGCATATAAGGTTACAACCCCAAATTCATGTGAAACAATAATTAATACAACAATTCAACTTTAATCTTACCGTATTTACACAAACATCGATGGAGCTCAATTTCTAAAAGACGGTGTTTTAGCCATACATACCTCAATTGAGCCTTCCCTTAATCCTAAAATGTTTCGGAATGTTTTGCACTTCAATCTATTTAAGCAATGTAGCACAATTGAACCCATAACTAGGAAAAGATCATAATCTTAGCTCGCTTGAGCAAGCATTGAGTGTTCATTAAGGTTTTATGGTCCTTTTATGCAAGATTACACTAGCCCTTTCCCCATGCCTCTCTATTTATAATTTCTACATATCTTCTAAGAACACATGCATGCAATCTAGTCACCCTTATCCCCATGAATTACCTTACTAATGACCCCTTATAGCTATGTTTACAATTAAGAGCTAAGATGATGAAGTCTTACCTCCTGGGATGAAGATTTGGGTGCCTCACTTGATTATCTTTAATGTTTTAACAAGGATTTGTGGAGCAATTTTTGATAAAGAGCACTTCCCCTCTCTTAGACCCTCTTTCTCACTCTAAAAGCACCAAGAAATAGGCCCAAAATGAGCTATTGCACAAGATATAACGACAGGGGGTCGGGTTTAAAATTTAGAAATCTGGAGCCCCGACACAGATCTGCGGTCGCATATGCGATCGCAAAGTTGACATGCGGCCCGCAGAATGGACTGCAAAAATGTTCCAAAAACCTGAACAAACTGCCTGGGTATGTGACAAGAATGCGGTCCGCATACCTATTCTGCGGTCGCATAATGCACCGCAGAACTGCCCCTCACAAAATTCCAAGGGGATTATGCGATGACTATGCGGCCCGCATATTGATTATGCGATCGCATAAGTGGCCGCATAGTTGACCTCAAAATTGACCAACATACTGCTTCACTCTGCGGCGACTATGCGGTCCGCATAGCTGTTATGCGACCGCATACTGGACCGCAGAATCGCACTTTTCTGGAAAATATTATTCCTTGACTTTTTAATGCATAGATCAGTCCAAAGGGTCCGAAACACGTATTCCTAACTTGGCACTACGAGCTCTCGGGTTTTGAGTAGAAATTTTTACGGGGCCTTACAGTAAGGCCGGGTAAAACGCATCAAGTGGGCTTGCTTGACAGGGATATCTCGGTTGAGCGCAGGTTGTGCTCCCCAAGGTCGGGGCATGACACTTCAGACTACTCGTGTTACTTCAAACCGCTCGTATTCTTCTTCTTCTTAGACCTGAAGGTCTGATTTTGATATCTCAGACCTGCGATTTCAACTTCAGAAATTGATTTTGAGGCAGCTAACCTTTAAAACTTGTAAATTTCGATTATTTCTTAAATAGGGAGTCCTAAAAGTGGCTATTTTTGCACTCTCCATCTTCTTTCCTCCTACCTCCACCCTTACAAATGTGTTGGATTGGACTTGGCCTTTATTGATCAATAACTCGTATAAATTACATGGGGCGCCATATTTGGTCACCCCCATTTAATCTATATCCAATATTTTTAAAATTATTTAACCTATGCCCTAATTTTTACAACTTCAGGCGCCTCCTTCTTCCTGCGGCTTGTGCGCTTCTTTCGTCCTCCTTTCTTTTCCTCTTCTTCTTCTTCTTTTCTGTCTCAAACAAATGAGACTCTGTGTAAGTATTATTGATTTCGAAACTTTTGAGTAAAGAGGCTTCTTCTGGAGTTGGTCATATTGCTAACATGGAAGGTTTCTTAAGTTTTTTCAATACAAGTTTCTTCAGGTGTTGTATACACTTGAATAAATTGTTATGCTTGTAATAACGAAAGCAATTGATTTTACAAGGCGTAATCTCACAGTGTTTCTAATGCAAAGAAATTCCCCATCCACAAACTTCACTATACAATGTTTATGACCAATAATGTATATCAATCTGATAATTTGCCACTTCAAAAACATCCAAGGAGAGTTTTCTTTGGAGAAGTTTCAGTGGCACGATGTTTTGCTGCTGTCTCCTCTGCCATAAGAAGATCTTCTCCACGTTTAGCTTCAATTATCACTCTCTTTTTTCCTTTCCAAGTCTGAAGTTCTTCAGCGGGTATGAAGTTTGCACTATAAACTGAAGAACTTCAGACTATTTTGTCTGAAGTTCGCACTATGAACTGAAGTTCTTCAGCCCAAACTTCAGGCGAAAATATCTGAAGTTTTGCTTTGATAAGGTCACACTTCAGTCAAAAAATTCTGAAGTTCAAATTTCAGACATAAGGTTTTGCTACTTCAGGCCCGTATGTCTGAAGTTATTCCAAAAGCGGGTAGACTTGCAATTTTTTTTGCAAAGCGGGTATAAGTTCAATTGTGACCCAAAAACTGGGTATAGATGCAAATCTCCCTTAACTCGGATCATAAATTTATTTCAATTTTCAAACACTGTTGTAATATGACTTAATTGCATATATGTATCTCGTGTATTTTAAAATCAAAATTTTGCACACCTTTATAATAGATATTCTAGACATATATAATAGTGTTATTCCTACATTTCAAAATCAAGCACTTAACCTCTTCTTTAATGGAAAATCCTAGACAAACAAATTTCCATCAAATTAAATAATTTTAACTTTTAGTTATTCTACTTTAATATACTTAGTTATGAATATACCCCTACTTTTAAAATTAAGCATTTATGAAAATCTAATTCAAATTAATATTTTAATCTACAATTTTCATTATATAAGAGTTAATTATGTAAATTTGACATATAAGAGGTGTACTTGCGATTGCATTATGTTAGAGGAGTGTTCAGTGTATTTTAACCTTAAGTTTTCCCTAGCTATATCTGATTTTCTTGGGATATTTGTTGGTATTTGACAAAGTGAAAGGAATATGTATAACTGCTGCAAATTGAGAGGAGAAAATGATATAATTTGTCCTCTATTTGAGTTGAGGTTTAAAGTAATTCTTAAATATACGAATGAACAATTTTAATTTTTTATGTTTGCCAAAAGTAAAACTTTTGGATTCCATCAGATATTTAAAATTTTGACAAATACTTAATTTTGTGCAAATTTTTGTTTAAAAAAATACTGTGAAAGTAATATATGGTCAAAATCGATAAGCATGATTTTGAAATCTTAAATCGGGCTTTAGGTTCGAGTCCGGGAGACCCGAGGTGGAGGTTAGATCCGGCTAAGGGATACCCACCTCGATGAAGCTGATTGAAGGCCTGGCACGACCTGCATCGAAGGTAGCACAATCTCGAAGTGTATCAAGAAAGAGCGGGAATTTCTCAAGGACACGTGGACCAGGGCATTAATTAAAGGATAGGGTTTGTACGAAATGGTATAGGTCCGTACTAGGTCGTTATACACCTGTACCAATAGAATTTTTTACCTTTATGAGGAATGTACTATATTGGGGTTTTCTCCTCCTATATAAAGGGGACCCCAAACATTTTGTAAGGCATCTGAGATCTTTCACTACAATAGAACATTCTATTCTTCTCTTGTTTAACGTGCTCTACATTTATTCTTCAGCTTTATTGCCTTTACTTTATTGTTCATACTTTATTGGTCTCAGCTGACCTCGAGGTCCCTAAATAGCCAAGCTCGAGGCCTCTACTGTTCCAACAACATTGATTTGGTTCATTATTTCTTCTTGCTTAAGCTCAACATTACTTGTATAATCACTAGTATTAGAATATATCACATATCTTTAAAACCACAAATTATTTTTGATTGTTACTTACATTTTTCGAGGTAAACAGTTTGGCGCCCACCGTGGGGCTAAAGATAATAGTGCTTATTTTAGTGCTAGTTTTCTGATAACACACGTTATTTTTCACACTTGTTCTTGTCAAAAATTCTTTGATTTTAGGCTTAATCATGTCTAGCACACAAAATGCACATGCTCACGACAGTGAAGGACTTGGAGAAAACAGCGGTGTAGGGCTCAGTGTACCACCCGTGAACCCTGAGGGAGTGCCAAATGTGGAGCCAGTTGATATCAGCTCCCACAACGCTCTAAACACGGACGCAGGCACAGACCCCGCAAGGAACGCGCACAGGGAAGCCCAGACCGGAGGCCAGGAAGCACGAGGATTGGAAGAAGGAGGAGTCAGCCTCCAATTAATATTCGAGATGTTGCAAGCTCAGCAAGTCGCCATCGCTCAACTCCAAAGTCAGAACAGAACTCCTAATACCGCCGAACCAGTAAATACACAGCACGAACCAGTGCTTGAAAGGCCCGATGCAAGCGGCTCGGGGACTGACCCCACAATCATGAAAATGCTTGAGGAACTGACTAAAAGAATCGAGTCAGGAGAAAAGAGGATAGAAAACAACGATAAAAAAGGTGGAAACTTACAACTCCCGGGTGGACCAAATACCGGGAGCACCTCTAGTTTTGAAGGGTCTAGATGCCAAAAAGTTCATACAAAAACCTTTTCCCCCAAGTGCGGCTTCGATGCCCATTCCCAAGAAGTTTTGCATGACCAATATACCGAAATATAATGGGACAACTGACCCTAATGAACATATTACTTCCTACACTTGTGGAATTAAAGGAAATGACTTGAATGATGACAAAATTGAGTCAGCATTGTTAAAAAAGTTTGGAGAAACACAATCAAAAGGAGCTATGATCTGGTATCACAACCTAACTCCTAACTCCATTGATTCGTTTGCTATGTTGGCGGATGCCTTCGTGAAAGCACACGCCGGGGCCATAAAGGTGGCCACTAGAAAATCGGACGTATTCAAGATAAAACAAAGGGACGACGAAATGCTAAGGGAGTTCGTGTCCCGGTTTCAGATAGAAAGGATGGAATTACCACCGGTCTCCGATGATTGGGCAGTTCAGGCCTTTATGCAAGGTTTGAATGAAAGAAGCTCGATAGCATCTCGACAGCTAAAGCAGAACTTGATCGAGTATCCAGCTGTGACGTGGTCGGATATGCACAATCGATATCAGTCAAAAATTAGGGTCGAGGATGACCAGTTGGGAGCCCCCTCGGGCTTAGTTCACCCAATTAGATTCGCAGCCCAGCCCCCGAGGGACACAGATCGGGGATCAAGATTCAACAAAGAACGATATCAACCATATGATCGAAGAAACAACGGCCCGAACCTCAATACCTCTCGGAGCGATCGAAGAAGTGACCAAGGTCCAGGTTCTCGGGGGCTCATGAGCAAGAGCGGGTGCGATAAGCATGTCTACCCCGCCGAAGCCCCCCGATTATCAGAGTACAATTTCAGCATAGATGCATCAGGGATCGTATCGGCTATTGGGAGAATCAAAGATACTAAGTGGCCCAGGCCAATACAGACCGATCCCTCCCAAAGGAACCTGAACTTGATGTGCAAGTATCATGGCAAGCATGGTCACAGAACAGAGGACTGCAGACAGCTAAGGGAGGAAGTGGCTAGGTTATTCAATGAGGGCCACCCACGAGAATTCCTAAGTTATCGGGCTAAGAATCACTTCAGGGAGAGGGATGCAGGAAGGAAGAGTGGACCAGAAGAACCCCAGCATGTCATTCACATGATCATCGGCGGAGTCGACGTCCCGAAGGGACCAATATTCAAACGCACCAAAGTATCCATCACAAGGGAAAAACGGACTCGAGATTACTTGTCCGAGGACACCCTCACATTCAGCGAGAAAGACATCAAGGCTTTATCTCAACCTCACAACGATGCACTGGTAATTTCTATCCTTTTAAATAAAGTTCAAGTTAAACGTGTTCTCGTGGATCCAGGTAGTTCGACGAATATAATTAGGTCCAGGGTCGTGGAGCAGCTCGGGCTGCTCGATCAAATCATACCGGCATATCGGGTCTTGAATGGCTTTAACATGGCAAGTGAAACAACAAAGGGAGAAATCATCCTCCTAGTCAACGTGGACGGAACCATACAGGACACCAAATTTCATGTCATCGAAGGTGTCATGAGATATAATGCTTTGCTCGGAAGGCCGTGGATCCATAGCATGAGGGCAGTACCATCGACCCTCCACCAAATGATGAAGTTCCCGACGAAGGACGGCGTGAAAACAATATATGGAGAGCAGCATGCAGCCAAGGAAATGTTTGCAGTGCACGACTCAGCAACGGTGTCGACTCCATCCACATCGGAGAAGTTGAAGGATGAATATGTGACCAAATAGCAATCACAGCTCGTGCCCTCGGTTGATCCCGAGGGACAAATGTCCGATGAATAGGTGGTCGAGAACGAGGAAGAAGATTTCCTCACCCCTCGAACTTTCGTTGCCCCCGAGGGATCAGATGCAATGAAATCCACAATCGAAGAACTCGAACAGGTCATATTAGTCGAGCATCTTCCAGAACGAAAGGTACACTTGGGGACGGGGTTAACCCCCGAACTCAGGAGAAAACTCATTCAGTTTCTCATTGATAATATTGATTGCTTCGCTTGGTCCCACTTATATATGATAGGGATTCCACCGGAGATAACTACCCATCGACTAACCGTCGATCCCAAATTGAAAACGGTGAAGCAAAAGAGGAGACCTCAGTCTGAGGTAAAGCATGCATTCATCAAGGAAGAGGTAACCAAACTTCTCAAAATAGGATCCATCAGGGAAGTAAAATATCCTGAATGGCTAGCTAAAGTAGTGGTAGTCCCTAAAAAGGGGAATAAACTTAGAATGTGTGTAGATTACAAAGATTTGAACAAAGCATGCCCTAAAGAATCTTTCCCATTGCCCAACATCTATTGTTTGATCGATGTTATGGCCAACCACGAGATCCTTACCTTTCTCGACGCCTACTCCGAGTACAACCAAATCCAAATGAACCCGAAGGACCGGGAGAAAACTTCATTCATCACCAAGTATGGAATGTATTGTTATAATATAATGCCCTTCGGGCTAAAAAAATGCAAGAGCCACATATCAACGTTTAGTTAATAAGATGTTCAAACATCAAATAGGCAAATCCATGGAGGTTTATATTG
This sequence comes from Nicotiana attenuata, assembly GCF_001879085.1. Classification (NCBI taxonomy): domain Eukaryota; kingdom Viridiplantae; phylum Streptophyta; class Magnoliopsida; order Solanales; family Solanaceae; genus Nicotiana; species Nicotiana attenuata. Next base: position 556,382 of record NW_017670362.1, on the reverse strand, counting down.
ATGATATGCTAGTTAAGTCCCTGCGCACAGAGGACCATTTGACCCATTTGCTGGTAACATTCGACATCCTTAGAAAGTATAACATGAAGCTCAACCCCGAGAAATGCGCTTTTGGAGTCGGCTCGGGCAAGTTCTTGGGCTTCATGGTGTCGAACATGGGTATCGAGATCAACCCCGATGAAATCAAAGCCATCGAGGAAATCACCGTGGTAAACAATGTGAAAGCCGTGCAACGGCTGACCGGACGGATATCTGCCCTAGGTCGATTTATCTCGAGGTCATCATATCGGAGCCATCACTTCTTTTCCTACTCAAAAAGAAGAAGAACTTCGCATGGACCCTAGAATGTCATCAAGCCTTGGAAGAATTAAAACGGTATCTCTCGAGCCTACCCCTGCTCCATACTCCAAAAGAGGACGAAACACTCTACTTGTATCTTTCCGTATCAGAGGTAGCGGTAAGTGGCGTGTTGGTTCGAGAAGAGCAAGGTACGCAATTTCCTGTCTATTATGTGAGTCGGACCCTAGGAGATGCTGAAACCAGGTACCCATTTGGAAAAATTAGCACTTGTATTAATAAGCGCATCTAGGAAATTAAAACCATATTTTTAAAGCAATCATATATATGTACTGACTACATAATCGGTTCGAAATATCTTGCATAAGCCCGAATTGTCGGGCAGATTGGCCAAATGAGCCATCGAACTTGGAGGATATGATATCGAATATCAGCCTCGAACGGCTATCAAGCCCAAATTTTGGCAGACTTCGTAGCAGACTTCGCGCCTGCCCTCGTACCCGAAGTAGAAAAGGAACTCTTGCTAAAAACGGGTACATCATCGGGGGTTTGGACCCTCTTCACAGACGGTGCCTCGAATGTGAAAGGATCCGGGCTCGGCATTGTTTTAAAAATACCTACGGGCAGTGTTATTAGACAATCTATCAAAACTTCTAAATTGACTAACAGCGAGGCCAAGTATGAAGCCATGATTGCAGGTCTTGAACTAGCCAAGGGCCTTGGAGCAGAGGTCATCGAGGCAAAGTGTGATTCCCTTTTGGTGGTAAATCATGTAAACGGAAGCTTCGAGGTTTGAGACGATCGAATGCAAAGATACTTGGAAAAACTTCAAATAACACTACACCGCTTCAAGGAATAGTCACTGGACCATGTACCTCGAGAACAGAACAGCGAGGCCGACGCACTGGCAAATTTGGGATCATCAGTCGAAGAAGACGATATTGTCCCGGGGGCTGTCATCCAACTATAAAAGTCAGTGATCGAAGAAGTCCATGCAGAGATTAACTCAACAAGCTTAATGTGGGATTGGAGGAATAAGTACATCGATTACTTAAAGCATGGGAAGCTCCCCGTGGACCAATAGAGTCAAGAACACTTCGAGCCAAAGCAGCTCGATTCTCGCTCGATGAGAATGGAACGTTGTACACAAGAACCTTCGATGTACCACTAGCAGTGTGCTTGGGACCCGGGGACACAGATTATGTACTACAGGAAATCCACGAGGGCTCTTGTGGAAATCATTCTGGTGCAGACTCTCTGGTTCGCAAGGTAATCAGAGCAGGGTATTATTGGGATGGCATGGAAAAGGATACCAAGGAGGTCGTTCGGAAGTGTGATAAATGTCAGAGATTTGCACCAATAATTCATCAACCCGGTGAAAAAACTCCACTCGGTCCTATCCCCATGGTCATTCATGAAAAGGGGATGGACATCGCCGCCCCCTACCAACGGCGCCAGGTAAAGCTAGATTCATTTTATTTATGACTGACTACTTCTCAAAATGGGTTGAAGCGCAGGCCTTCGAGAAGGTAAGAGAAAAAGAAGTCATCGATTTCATATGGGACCACATCATATGTCGGTTCGGGATACCCGCCGAAATAACGTGTGACAATGGAAAACAATTCATCGGCAGCAAAGTGACAAAATTCCTCGAGGACCATAAAATCAAAAGGGTCCTATCAGCACCTTACCACCCAAGTGCAAATGGGCAGGCCGAGTCCACCAACAAAACCATTATTCGAAACTTGAAGAAATGGCTAGATGATGCAAAGGGGAAATGGAGAGAGGTGTTGCCCGAGGTACTATGGGCATATCGGACAACATCGAAGTCAAGCACGGGGGAAACCCCATTTTCTTTGGTGTATAGATCCGAAGCCTTAATCCCAGTCAAAGTTGGGGAGCCTAGCGCCAGGTTTCAGCATGCCACTGAAGGCTCAAATCACGAAGCAATGAACACTTCTCTCGAGCTACTAGATGAGAAACGCGAGGCCGCATTAATACGAATGGCCGCGCAAAAACAAAGAATCGAAAGTATTACAACAGAAGGACAAGCCTTCGATATTTCAAAGTCGGGGACTTAGTACTGAGGAAAGTCACTCTTAACACTCGAGACCCAAACGAAAGGAAGCTAGGTCCCAATTGGGAAGGACCGTACCGTGTCCTCGGAGACATAGGAAAGGATCCTACAAACTCAGCACAATGGAAGGCAAGCAATTGCCAAATAATTGGAATATATCAATGCTCAAGCGATATTACTGCTGAGCTCGAAGACTTTGGGTTTGAAAGCATGCGTTGCACTCTTTTTTCCTTGGATCGGGTTTTATCCCAAATGGGTTTTACCGGCAAGGTTTTTAACGAGGCAACACCTATATGCTACCTAAGGGTCACTCAACAAGTATTCAAGGCTTCTTTTCAATCAACCTCGAATACTGGGTGGCATCACCCTCGGAGGTTATAGCTTTGAGAAAGATATTTCGCGCCTAAGAGGGCCTCAGCAGGAGAACTTTGTAATGGGACAAACGGTCAAATGAACCGTGTCCATATAGAAAAATCGAGCCCCGATGGCAAAGCATGTACGCATGTATTAACTATTTTGAAGAGCATTCTGGTTATATCAAAAAACACTTTGTATCTCATACGAGCTCTATACTTACAAATCCTACGGGAAGCGACTCAAGGGCCAAAGCACCCCGAAATACCCGGGGACGGTCATTGACAGTCAACATATCCGAGTCATCAAAAATTCGGATTCATAAGACCTCAAAGAGGTATCCCCTCGAAACGAAGGCCAAGGCCAACTCACTCGGGGACTAACTTTTCAAACGAGTTCGGAAAGTTATCGGGAAACGAGTCCAAGTGACAAACCCGAAGGCTACGGCCATACTAAAGACTACGGTCACATGAAAGCTACAGCCATACTAAAGACTACGGTCACACAAAGGCTACGACCAAAATAATGCGACTCGAAGACGTCCGATTTCTGCTGTAAAATTAAAGGCCTTCAAACATTAAAAACCAGTTAAATCAGGCTACCCTCGACAAAAGCAAAATATAAGGGGCCTCGATAGATTCGGCCCCGAAAAATCTAAGGGCTTCGATAAATCAGCCGTCGAATAATCCAAAAGGCTTCGATAACACCAACCTTCGGAAAACCCTTAGGAGGCATTCGATTATGTTCATGCAAACAAAATGACTAATAAGGTTCCGATACGTCGAGACTTCGAAAAACCCAACGGGTACAAAAACACATGCTAAGGAATAACTAAATTTCTACCAAGTCTTTTAGCCGAAATGAGGGAAAAATTATACAGCCATTTTTAGAGGCCAAAACGGCCCAACTAAAAGAGCCTAAGGGTCATCCTTAAAGAGCCTAAGGGCCGACCTAAAAGAGCCTAAGGGCCATCATCAAAGAGCCTAAGGGCCATCCTTAAAGAGCCTAAGGTCCAACCTGATAGAGCCTAAGGGCCAGCCTAAAAGGCCTTAAGGGCCAATATTTAAAGAGCTTTAAGGCCGAAGCAAACCATGCTCGGAAACCTTACCCAGCTCGAACTCAAAAGTCCCGAGCCAAAACTTAGCTCGAAGATCGAACATTAGGCAGTGACCTATTATCCATCGATGATCAAAACACAAAGATTTGAGGGTCTACTCTACCCTGAACTTGGCTCAACAATCAGAGGTCAGAGCATCAAAAATTTAACGAACATTGAAGGAAAATCGAAGGCAAACAACCAAGGAAACTCCTTTTTATATATACAGAAAGATATTACACGGGGGTCCTACAAAGCAAAATATACAAAAAGATAGAAAAAATTCTACCTACTCCAGAGGGGTGTTCCCCTCCAGACCTGTCGTTTCCCCGGGATCAACCTCTTCCCCGGGGGTAACCTTTTCGACAACCCCCTCCTCTTCATCATCTCCAGCATCATCGTCGTCATCGGAGGAAAGGACAAATTTGGCATTAGCCTCATCCGCCTTAGCTTGCTTTATCTCCTCGGAAAGATCAAAGCCCTTAGCATGAATCTCTTCGAGGGTCTCCCTTCGAGATCGGTGTCGGACATAGTCATTACTTCTTTTTTCCCGATCAGAAGACTCCCTCAACTCCCTCTGAGCATCGGCAGAATCTTTCAAATAGATGGTCACCGTCCTGTCAGCCTTGGCCTGTATTACGCTGGCTTCGGCTCTGACTTCCACCACTTCGGCCTTGGCCTTCGTGAGACCGGCCTCAAGCTCAGTTGCCAGCTTGATCCAAGATGCTCCCTTGAGCGTTTCGAAGTTGGACCTCGAGGGCCGATGCCTTCGCCAACGCATCATTTTTAGCCACAACAAGGGCGTCCATCTTCGCTTTCCATTTATTGCACTCGGCTCGAATTTGATCGACCTCCCCCCAGAGCTGCCCGATAGTATCTAGCTTCTGTTGTAGCTGAGACATTGAAGTATTAGCCTCCGAAGACGGGAGAGGTAGCCCGTATTTTTTCAGAACAGAGGTTACCTGCTTTTCTAGCTCATTCTCGTATTCACGAGCTTTGGTCAGCTCCGATCGGAGGTGTTTCGGTTCTTCTTCCTTTTCGTCAAGGAGAATCCTAAGTGTTTTCTCCTCACTCGAAGCCCTACGCAATTCGGCTTCACAATGGCGCAATTTTGTCTTCAATTTGTGAAAGGCCTACACAAAAGAAAGGAATAAATAATTAGACAGGAAAAGAAAAGTGTGGCAGTGGAGAAATATCAGGGCCACTAAAGCTTACGATTAAACAAAGACGCTGAGCCTCCTCGAAGATTGAACTCGCATCCGCTGGGTCGGTCTCATCTACCCCGGCAAAATAACGCTGGAAGGGGTTGTTTTCACTCGGGATTCTGCCGAGCTCGGAAATCTTCACATTCTGAGCATCCCTGATGGTATCCTCGGAGAATACCGGAAACGACAAAGGTTGACCTGCTGCATGGCCTCGGGGATATCACCCGAGGCGTTCTATTCAGGCAAAGGAGCTTCGAAGCTCGCTCCTTTTGGGGTATTTCCAGAAGTCTGAGAAGCCGTTGCCACATCAGATGGTGCAGGGCCTTCACTCCCCTTTTCTTTTAAAGTTCCTCCCTCGAGGATAGGGGCCCCGATCTCAATAGGCTTGATAGCCTCGGAGGACTCCCCGGTTCGAGTCACCAGCATCGAACCTTCCGTCTCGCCACCACGTCATCCAAGAATTGGTGGGCCGAGTCAATGTCCACGTTGATAACGGCGCTTCTCCTACGCCTCCGAGCAGGCTCTATTTGGCTTCGAGCATCCTCTCTTGTCGAGGACCTTTTCCTCTTGTTGTCCTCCTTAGGCTTGGGAGCCGAAGATCCTGCTTTCTCCTCAGATGGGGGCGGCCTCATTTCGAAAAACTCACCAATACCTGCGATAAAAGAATCAGGTGGCATGAATAAAAACATTCTTAATGAGGAAAGAGACGTTATGGCACGTATCGTGATGTTTCGCTTCCCACTTGCCCTTCGACAAGTCCCGCCATTTGCGTTTGTTATATGGTGAAGTAGCAGCTAGTTTGAAAACCAGTCCTCGAGGTCGAGGATCGCATTTGGCATCCGTGGAACCGCTGTAGAGAGAGGAAAGAAGTAACTATGAAAAGTTTAGAAAAATTTACGAAAGAGGATTGAGAGAATTCCACTCACGTTCGAAGTTCCATTTCTCGGGGAACGACAGGAATTTCTCGGGAATAATATCGACGGTCCTCACCGGATGAACCGACTCATCCAACCTCGATCCTTGCCTTCGTCGTTACTGGCAAAGAAAGTCTTGGTTGATCGGCGTTGGAGTTTGATTAAACCTCGGAAATGTTGAGGTCGATATAATCGGATGAGGTGGCTAAGGGTGAACTCGAGCCCGGCCTTTTCACTGAAGAACCTTATCATTATTACGATCCACCAAAGACGGACGAATCTGGCCCAGGGTTACTTGATATCTTCGACAGAATTCAAGCACAAGCGGATCAAGGGGACCCAATGTAAAAGGGTACGTATATACACTCAGGAATCCCTTCACGTAAGTTGTGATGTCTTCCCCTCGAGAAGGTATTTGCAGAACGACCTCCTCTCCCCACTTGCACTCCCTCCTCACGGTATCGAGATGACTTTCCTCAATTGACCTTATGTACCTCGATGCATGCTCTCGACGGCCCAACGTCGGGAGGGTTTTCGACTATAAAGTCCTTCTTTAAGGAAAATCTGCTCGGTACGATCTCATGAAAAGCTGGCGATTTACCACCGGCCTAACGGGAAGTAGAAGTAGAGTTCTCTTCTTTCTGAGGAACAGACTTGGAAGTTTTTGCCATCAGTGCCTTAGGAAAAGAAGGAAGAAAATAAGGGAACCAACAAGGTTTTGAGCTGATGCAACGGAGGAACTGGGGAAAAGTATAGAAGAGAATAGATATTGCAGGGTGGAAAGATCCTTAATGAGAAGAGAAATCGAATAAATATAGTAGAAGGCGGCGACGGTTCACTAGTAATGATGGCCGCCCGGCTCTGACGTGCATTTATTATTTTTGGGGAAATGAATTGACAAGATGCTTCGATCATTTCAACGCTTACGTCATAAGACTGGTGTCATCATAAATGACTTCGGGAATCCAAATCGTTTCATATTATTTCATTCTAAGAAACGCGGGGACTATCTATATACGGTCAAAATCGATGAGCATGATTTTGAAGTCTTAAATCGGGCTTTAGTTTCGAGTCTTGGAGACCCGAGGTGGAGATCAAATCCGGCTAAGGGATACCCACCTCGAGGAAGCTGATTGAAGGCCTGGCACGACCTGCATCGAAGGCATCACAATCTCGAAGTCAATCAAGAAAGAGCGGGAATTTCTTAAGGACATGTGGACCAGGGCATTAATTAAAGGATAGGGTTTGTACGAAATGGTACAGGTCCGTACTAGGCCGTTATACACTTGTACCAATAGAATTTTTTACCTTTACGAGGAATGTACTATATTGGGGTTTTCTCCTATATAAAGGGGACCCCAATCATTTTGTAATGCATCTGAGATCTTTCACTACAATATAACATTCTATTCTTCTCTTGTTTAACGTGCTCTACATTTATTCTTCAACTTTATTGCCTTTACTTTATTGTTCATACTTTATTGGTCTCAGCTGACCTCGAGGTCCCTAAATAGCCAAGCTCGAGGCCCCTACTGTTCCAACAACATTGATTTGGTTCATTATTTCTTCTTGCTTAAGCTCAATATTACTTGTATAATCACTAGTATTAGAATATATCACATATCTTTAAAACCATAAATCATTTTTAATTGTTACTTACATTTTTCGAGGTAAACAAAAGTCCCATCAAATCCAGGATACTTCGACAAACATTGAAAAATAGATAAAAAATTATAGAAACTGTACTAAATAAAAAATTGATAAATAATGTACTAAATAAAAAAAAAATTGATAAAAAATAGTCGAAATTACAGCAATGTTTCTCCAAATTTGAGTACAAGTTATATATTTCTTCCTTTTCATATTTTTCATTAATTCTAACCGTCAAAATTTATTAAATATTTGAGGTTGACCAAAAGTACTAATTTTACAAAATTAAAGGACCAAAATTGCTCAAAAATATATTTAAGGAATTATTTTGTACCTTACCCCAACATAAGGGCAACTTATGTTATTTTCGTTAACACAGTTAAACATCCATGGCAGGGTGAACAAAGTTAGAGGAATTACTGCTACTTAAGAAGAAATCAGAGACGCTCTCTAGAAACTGAGCAAGAAATGGCGGGTTTATTGGCATGGGCAGCAGATGTAGTAGGCGGCGGGCAAAGCAACGACGAAGATGACAACAACCCCAATTCGATTCCTTTAATCTTTACACCAGAACAACAAACCTACCTTCAGGATTTGAATCGAAAGGCCACTTCTCTTAGCCGTACGATCCAAGATCTACGGCTCAGACTCCCTCCTCCTGACATCTCACAGCGTCTTCCTCATCTCCACGCTCACTCCCTTGCTTCTAATAATGCTCTCGCTCTTCAACTTAATGCTCACTCTGCTACTAAAGAACAGGTCAAATTTTCTACTTTACCCCTCTTTTTCATTTTCAGCTTTTTTATGACTTAATTTATTTTGTTTGCAACTATAGACATTGTAAAGACGCGGAACAAGATTTTAAGTCAGTGTGTGTGGAGTTTTACAACACCCATTACTCTTTTGTGATAATAAGTGCTGACTTTGTATAACAATATAATGTTGAGCCAGTAGCAATAAGTGCACCTGAATCTGTTACTCAAGGAACCAACTAAAGACATTGTAAAGATTCAATATTTTGTGAAAAAAATGATTTGTACTGTTGTCTGTAGAGGCGATCAAGATTTTTAGATCGATGTGTGCAGAGTTCTACAACACTCGTCACTCTTTTGTCACAGCGAGTGCTGACTTATATAAATTTATACCTATATTGTGCCGATAGGAGTGGGTGCATCTATTGCTGTAGGAGCCAACTAAAGACATAGTAAAGATTCAACATTTTGTGTAAAATGCCTCTAGAGGCGATCAAGATTTTTAATCATTTGTCTTAAACAACACTTATCACCCCTTTGTGATAATGGGTGCTGACTTTATAAATATATACTCCCTCTATTCCACTTTATGTGAAAGGATTTTTCCTTTGACCGCTGTTGTCAATCACATATATATTTTAAAATATTTTGAATTGTTAACTATTGTGGCTTATAGTACTTTTTACGTAGTTTCCAAATATGTAAATTTTATTTTAAAAAGCTTGAAGATTCTGTGTCCAAATTCACACCGAACATTAGTCAGTTTGATCCTCGTACTCCAAACTACGACACATAAAGTGGAAAGAGAGAGTACTCATATTGAGCTGATAGAAGTGTCTGCACATGAAACTATTGCTGAAGGAGTACATTCTCCGGTGATTTTTTTGAAATCATATGTTGGTGTACGGCCCTTATCGTCCAAGTAACATGATTTAAAACCAATACTTTCCATATCTGTTTCAGCAAGCAATTTATGGTGTAGGACAAGAACAAGCCATACTCAACTAGTAGGACCAGGAAATTGGAGGTCTAGCTCAAGTATCCCAAAATTGACCTTTGAATGGATTCAGAGAATAGAATCAGGGGAAAAATTTAGAACTTGTGAAGAAAGGTTGAGTGAAACTTGAGGAGAAAAAGTTATCTGCAAAGATTCACTTTTTTCAGGTCTCCCTTTTCTTTTTTTTGCTTAATGGAGGAGACTTGTAATAGCTGCTAAAAACTCCCTATGCATACAGAAATTATTGTAATCCGGTGACAGAAAATGCCAACATAATCTGAACCGCTAAGTTAATAACTGCCTGTTTCCCCTGATTTCTTGGTGAATTCGGCTAACTTAGGTCTGATATTGTTATTATTGATTATGTTGGGTACACGAGGTCAGGAAAACAGTTAAATCGTTAAACTCGAAAAATGTTCAATGGCCCCTGGCACACTTTATTTATTCTAGATATAAATAGGTGGCATCCCCTAAAGCAAGCAGTCAAAGTTTTATACTAGCTATGGCTGATACCACTTGCTTCACGCACACAACTCGCGTTGTCAAAAATTTCCCATCCATCATCTGGAAGATCCTTGTTGTGTGTCACTTATGTTACATCTCCATATGCCTGGTATAGCCACAAACAGGAGCTTTCAGATTTTCGACAGAAGATGGGATCAGAACTTAATAAATTTATAACTTTCTACTCCATTGCCTGTGGGAGCTTGCTGATAGCGATAATCTATCTATCAGATTGCCTATTTGTCTATTTGTCTGGTGAAGAGAGAATGGAAAAGCTCTCAATAGGGTAAGCACAAAATACCTCGTCAAGTCCAAAGCTCCAGTTCAAGCAAAATAAGTCCAAAAAAGAGATGTCTGCCTTCGTCTCACTCAAGCTAAAGCTCAGTCTGCTTTAAGCAATTCATCACTTTGCATTATCTGGATCTAAAGACCAGTCAAGATATGATATATAAGTCATATATTTATAGCAACAAATATTTTGCATAAACAAAAATTATACTAATGTCAATATTCATTATTTTCTTGTGATCAAAGATATGATATACTAGGAGGCTACTTCATTGAGAGAGCAAGTCTTATGGGATGTTTGCCATTCCTAATTGCTTTTCACACTGACATTATAGAAGTCAGAAGAATCCAAACAGCCCCAGAGCAGAAGTATTGGAATTAGATTTATCTTTCCAATTGGCTAGAAGTAGAGCATAGGACCTTGCTTAATGTATTACACAAAGTTTCCAAATGATATGAATACAATGAAGGTTTTGCCTAGGTGTCAGTTTTCTCGTTACTTTCCTCTGTATTCTTTGAATAGGTGAGGATGTTATTAATAGTACGAAACTTTTACTAGCTCTCCTATTGCTTAACTATTATATTTAATTTGTATTTGCTTTTGTTATTAACTTTAACAATCTGTATAATTATGATTCTTGGAATGCCGTATTAGATTAAGAGATGGTGCTATTTATTGAAGACATAATTTAAGTAAATTAAAAGTGTGCTCTTTCTAACAGCTTAAGCTTTTAGATGAGATGATCACACACTTCCATATGGTATCAAAGCGGGCTAAGGTCCTGGGTTCAAGTCTCACCACCACCAAATATCAAAAAGAATGTCCAAGTGCTTGGATTCAATTATGTATTCGACACGCCCCCTTAGGTGCGGGCTTGATTCTTTTTCAGTAGCCAAGCACGTGAAAATCTTTTTAATAATGGGTGGTGGTCTGACACGAGGGCAAGACCTCTGCTTGCTCTGATACCATGTTGGAGGTGCGTTACCATTTCAAGTAAAAGCTTAAGCTGTTAAAGACAACTCACTTTTATCTATTTATTATATTATGTCTCAACGCTATTGAGTTCTTTGGCTAGATATTAAGGACTTCAAAGATGATACTTTTGAATGCCCTGGAATATGCATTTAGAGCTTGGAAATTTACGTATAATAGTTTGTGCTAACTTGATGGCAGGCACAATTAAGAGAAATTACTCTGCAAGAAGAAAATTCCGAGTATGAGAAGGCTATCTCAAGTTATGAGAATAAGATTCAGGAGAAGTCAAAGGAAGCAGACCTTCTACACAGCAAGTTGAAGGTTGGTCATAACCACCTCCTTTAAAGAGTCTTTTATGAGTCTCTCTCTCTCTCTCTCTCTCTCTCTCTCTCTCTCTCTCTCTCTCTCTCTCTCTCTCTCTCAGAGTTAAGTAAGAATTCAACTTTTTTTTCTGCATGTCCCATGTAGCCATAAACTGATATAAGCTCACCAGCATGCACAACAGATGAGTCAGTCCTCTGTGTAGTTATGCATGGAGTAGAAGATATCATGTACAAATTGTTTTACAAATTGTATTAATGGATAAGTTACATGATCGCCTGTATCAAATGTCTGAAGTTCTCACAAGTTTTTTCTGGCTATATTAACCTTCATCCAGTCCACTGATTCCTTTATACACAATCATCTCTGTTACTGGGATCTTGATTGATATAGAACGAGATTTATGGATCATATCCAATTAGCAGGAACTGGCCTTAATTGAGGAAAACTTGAAGTCAGAGTTAGAACAGGCACAGGCTGCAGCAGCCAGCCAGTCTAAATCAAATGATTTTCTGATTAAAAATAATGGTGAAGATCAAGAAGATGAGGAATCCGCAAATTCTGCATTGCTGGAGAAATTAGAGGAGAGAAAGAAAGAACTGGTGTGTAGCTTAGTTTATCTCTGTTGCATCATAATATCCAATGTAAACTGGTTCTCCTCCTTTTCCATAGCTTGTGCTGAACTATTTTATATTAGACATCAATGGAAGAAGCAGTTCATGACATGGAGAAAAAATGGGCAAAAATTCAAGATTATGCGCTCAAGCAACCTTCCCCAGGTACCCAACTACGAACATATACTAGCTTACATTATTGTGTATAATGAAAGTGGCACCCTTTTTATATTTTAGATTTTCCATTATAAGATTATAAGTTACGAGAAAGGGTCTTTTTTTTATTTTCCTGAAACGGAAAAGGCTATTAAACTTGTCGAATTAGCTTGATGTATTCGTTCATCGAGATTCATCAACACCTATTGTGTATGGTCAAACCATTATAGATAGATTGGTGTCTTTAAGATTTCTTTCACTTCATGCTTATAAAGAAACTGGTTTATTTCATATCTCCATGCACGTTATTTTAAATAAACATTGGTAAACTAGTTAGAAATTTTAGGGGAATAAAGCTACATAATGACATTTTATAACATGATGAGCCTAAAGAATGACATATTATAACATGATATGCCCAAAATCACGATCTCTCATGCTATTTCTTTCAGCTCAGCGAGAGAAAATATTGGATAAGCAGCTTCATAGTCTAATGGAGCAACTTGCTTCAAAGCAGGTGAATGACCTGCTCGTTTGTTATTCTCTTTATATTTGGCTTCTGTTATGCAACTATCGATTTGTGGCTCCTAATTGTTTGTGTTTACCTACTTTAGGCCCAGGCGGAGGGCCTAGCTAACGAAGTCCATCTAAAGGAGATGGAATTAGAAAGATTGAATGGCCTTTGGAGTAAGCTTGAAGCTAGCAATGCCGATATTAATGCTGCCCGGAATAGGTATACAAGAAGCAGCATCGACAGGGGACGTGTTTCTTCAGATTATATTGTTGATCCTCGTCAAAAGCCTGGCAGAATGGAGAATTTGCAGAAGCTTATGTTGCTTAGGTCAGCTTTCGTTGTGTACATTTTAGCACTCCATATTTTGGTATTCATTAAGATATCATTCTAGAGTTGAGCCCAGTAGTATTTGCTTCGTGAATTTTTGTTAAACTTTTAAATGTATAAAATGTAAAAAGTCCCTGCATACAATGTAGTTTGCTTGAGAAGGAACATGTATAACCTGTAATTTCTGCCTAGAAATATTTGAATATTCACAATAGTATTGTCTACTCGGTTATAATGTAACTAGCTTCTGTTCTTTGTTCTAATGCTTCTTATTTAGAGACCAGGAATGTTCCGCGATAACTTTGCTTGATGTAATTGTTTTAGCTTAAAATTTGTCAAATTCCTATAAGTTTTTCAAAAAATATTACGTTTAGTATAAAATTTGACTTAATGTTAAGTTTTTCAAAAGAAAATTTATAGCTGTCAAGAATGGCCGATGAATTCCATGAGCTTTATGTTATTTTTTTCAGAGAGAAGCATTGTCGACTGAATCCATCTACTTCCATTTTCAAAAATGTGAAGCGAAAAGGGAATTATCCTCCCCCCCCCCCCCCATCCCCCCCATGAATCATAGGTCCATTTTCAACTGCTTACAGTTGATCACAGATTTCTTTTGATGCAGTTAACGCCCATAATAATTAGTAGGAGCTACATATTTTCAAAGATCGACTCGGAGGTAGCTATACTTATCTTATGATATAAGTGGAAACCACGAGAGATATAATAGAACTGGTCAGCCTTTGCATCACGATGTCGGTTTAGCAAGGAATCCCCCTTCGAGTTAATGATACAACACGCGATAACTCTTTGAATCCAGAGGAAAAATACTCAAAGGTGAATTTTGGATTTGAAGTCTAAAGATTCCTATAACTACCTCAAGATAATATACAATAATAACTAGGTCCACAGTCAAATATCTATTTGGGCAAAAGTTACGGGGTTCACGTGAATTCATAACTTATAAGCTAAATCCGCCCTTAAAATACTTATACCTGATGTTTACACTAAATTAAGCAATTTAACCTTATTTAATTTAGTTACATGACTTTAATTTTTTCCTGTAGAGGGTGGGGGTGTTTAGTTGGTTAGCAGCTATTGTTTGAACGCTTTAATGTAAGGCTGTATGGTGGGCCGGTCTGGGACCGGGACCGGACCGGGCCCGCGGTCTTAACGGGCTAAACGGTTCCGGCGGGCCGGTCCTGGTGGGCCGGTCCCTGATGGTGTAGAAAGCCCGTGGCGGGCTGGTCTCTTGCGTGAGGCCCACGAGACCGGGACCGGCAGGCGGTCCTGGCCGGTTCAACCGGGCCTAACGGTCCTAACGGGCTCCAACGGCTCTTTTCTAAAAAAAAACTTTTTTTTTTTTAAAAAGACCAACGGTCAGATTTTAAAATCTAGCCGTTGGCCTTTAATTTTCAACCGTTTGGAACTTTAAAAAATAGCCATTTGGCCCCCAAACTTTATTTTAACCCCAAACTTTATATAATTACACTTTTTTCCAATTCTCAACTATAAATACCCCCTCATTCTTTCATTTTTACTCACCAATTCATCAATCTATCTCAATCTCTCTCAATCTATATCTAATTTCTCTTCTATAATTGCTTATTTTATTATTGCAATTTCGTGAAAAATTGTGAAGTTGGTGAATTGAAGTATTCAAGTCTTCAACGATTTTCAATTTTCAAGAAGTTGTTCGGCAATTCGGTAAACTCGTTCCAACTCTTAAGTTTTAAGAATATATTTTTGTGTGTTTAGTTTGCATAATTATAATTAATATGGCATTTTCTTTGAAAAAAATGTTTGGTGGTAAGGGAAAAGCTAAAATTGGTGAAAGTAGTCTCCAACCTACTACCCTTCCCCCGGCTCCCCGACCCAGACCTATTACCCGTCCTGCTGCTCCTATTATTCTTGATAGTGATAACCCTTGTTTTCAATTTTCCGATAGTGAATTTTGCCATAATGTTGCACAAGATGAACAATTAAATGAAGAAGTTATGAATGCTCTTTATCCTAATCAAACTATCTTAGAAAATGATGAGGAAAATAAGGATGTAGATGAAACCCAACCGGATTTAGATGATTCACCTACTAGTCCTGTTAATAACCCAACTGATGCCCCGCCCGACCCACCTGTAGAAACCCCTACTTTTAATAGACAACCTTCTAAACGCCTAGAAACATCAATAGTTTGGAATTTTTTTACTCAAGTAAGAGAACAAAATAAGGCTAGGTGTAAAACTTGTGGGAAATTGCTGGCGCATAAATATACTGGAGACCGTAGCGGTACGGGTAGTTTGGCTAGGCACATACAAACACACCCTAGAGATAAAGTTAAATATTTACAAATGAAAGCGCAGCAAGAGGGGACAAGTGTAGATACTGCGGTTAACCCTAGTACAGGTTCAAATCTAGTTCAACCAGGAATTAACACTGTGACCGGTGGTATTTTATATTACGATCCTAATAAAGATCGTGAAGAATTAGCAAAGATGGTTACTGTTATGTGCTTACCATATACTTTTCCTTCTAACCCTAATTTTGTGCATTATATTAGAAAAGTTTTTAATCCTACTTATAAAGGTTGGCCTCGCGCAACAGTTAAGAGCGATATTTATAAATATAAACATGAATATGAACAATATTTGCGGTATTTATTTACTCATATAACTAATCGGATTTCTATTACTACTGATATTGGTAGAAGTAATAATGACTGTGATTATCTAACTGTTACAAGTCATTGGATAGACGAGGAGTGGATAATGCAAAAACGCATTATCACGTCACACAGGTAAGTTTATTGCTAACACTGTTGCAGATATTTGTAGATATTTTTGCATTAGAGATAAAATAATGGCAATTTCTATGGATAATGCTTCTAGTAACACTAGTGCTATAGCATACTTACAACAACACTAAATCCTGCATTTAGTAATTGTTTCCATGTGAGATGTGTTTGTCACATTTACCATTTAATCGTCGGTGATGGTATGAGAATTTTAAATTTAGAAATTGAAAAGGTTAGAATGGCTCTTAATTGGCTTTTTTATTCAAACCGTAGAAGTAGACTTAGAGAGTATTTTAAAAAATGTGATGAATTTGGCCTTAGAGAAAGAAAGGTTCCTAAACCTTGTCCAACTAGATGGAATTATATGTACGAAAGTTTAGTAGTTGCATATGAATATAGAAACCCAATTAATGCAACGTTTAATGCTCGTGTTGGTGGTGAGGATGATGATGAAATCCTTACAAATCAAGATTGGACGAATATAAAAATTCTTATAGATTTTTTAGAACATTTTCAAATTGCTACAAATGCATTTTCTGGACAATATTATCCTACTATTTCAAATTGTTTAGTTTATATTGCAGCACTATGTGATTTGTTTGTTGAATTTTCGGAGGGTGGGGAAATTTATAAACTTGCTATAAATGCAATGAAAGAAAAGTTTAAAAAATATTTTTCCCTATCCCCCCTATTTATGGTGTTGCTGCAATGTTAAATCCTACAATGAAATTAGGAGGTCCTCACTTTTGGTACTCAAATATTTATAAGGCTTTAGATCTTTCAGTTGAGGAATTTTCTACACTTGCAGAGGCAAAAGCCTCAATTAAAATAAATGCTCAAACAATTTATAATGCTTATCAACTTGCGTTAGATAATGCTAGGCCAAATGTTCCAACCCCTACTTCGTCTAGTTCACAATCATCTAAAAGAGCTGCGGGCCTAAAAGCACTTAAATCTTGGACGGAGTTTAGGGGTTCTCAAGGTGATAATTTTGATGAGACTTCACATCTAAATGAGCTTCAAGTTTATTTGTCGCAGGGACTTGAAAAGGAGAATCCAGACGGCACCTTTGATCTTTTGGAATGGTGGAAGGCAAGGGAAAAACATTTTCCGGTTCTTGCAAGGATGGCTCGGGATATTTTATCTATTCAAGCTTCAACAGTTGCATCAGAGAGCGCTTTCAGTCAAGCAAGACTTCAAATAGGTGATCATAGAGCATCTATGAGGGAGAGCTTGGAAAATCAGTACTATTCAGAGATTGGATCCGCTCGGAAAGAAGAAACTTTGGACTTGTAGAATCACAACCGAGATAGACGAAGCTTATGAAGAAATGATAGCGCGAACTTGCCGGAGGATGCTGCTTCGCCCGGAAGCGGTGATGAACAAGCTTCTTTCCGCCACCACCAACGGAACCTCCTCCGAACCTTGAAGGATTTATGAGATTTGTTAGAGATACAATGTAGGTTATGGTTGTAACTTGTACTTTGGCATATCTTCTTTTAGTTTTTTTCCTTTTAATGGTGGTATTAGACCTTGTTGTGCTCATTCCATTGGGGGAAGAAGACTAAGAAAGATATTGTCATTTTTGGTAATAAAAATTACAAGACATGCCCTTGAATATCTCTTTGCAATATTTTTTTGTCTTTAACTTGCAATTATTTATAAGCTATAATATATATACATAACATACAATATATACTACAAGAAAATATATAAGGGAATATATATACATAACATACAATATATACTACAAGAAAATATATAAGGCTCATATATACATAACATACAATATATACTACAAGAAAATATATAAGGGAATATATATACATAACATACAATATATACTACAAGAAAAAATTATAGGGAATATATATACATAACATACTATATATAGTATACTATACTAGTATACTATACTAGTATACTATATATATTATATTTACATGAAAAGTAGTACTATATATACTACAAAACAAGATTTTTCAAAATGAGGGCCCCACCCCCAATGACCACCAACGGTCATATTAATTGAAACAAATAGCCGTTTTTTTTTTCCAATTTACAAAACTAACCTTCTCTAACACTATGAAGTACCCCCTCCCTCTTCTTCATTTCAATACTCAATACTCATTTCTCAATCTAAATTTCTCTCAATCTCTCAATCTCCAATTTTCAAGACTTCAAGTCTCAATCTCAATTTTCAAGTTAAATCATGCCTCGTTCGGAAAGAGTGCGCTTATTTGTTTCGCAATACTATGAAGTGCTTGAAGAAAATGAAGAAGGCCAAATATTAAAGTGCAAGAACTGTGGAAGAGTCTTAAATTTTCGTTCAGGGTGTACCACAGGCATTTTAAGGAGGCATATAAAGTATTGTGTTGAGGGTATTTATCCGCAAATTCGTCTTTAAAATTTTTCAACAATTTGTGTTATTTTAAAATTATTAGACGTATTTATGCTTCATGTTGTACTTTGTTATTAATTTATTATGCATGCCAATTTAGTTTTACTATTGATTTGTTATTTTACATTTTCGTCAAACACTTTAATAATTAGATTTCTATATTATATATACTACATATATTTATATAGCCATGCATAAGAGCAATTTATATATATACATACACATATGGTTTACAAGAAATTGCCTTAAATAAAAAAAATTAAAAAAAAAACCCGGAAATAAAAAAAGCCCGTTAGGCCCGCTAAGCCCACGAGCCCGACCCATTTAGCCCAGGACCATATGGGCTTAGGCCCGTCACGGGCTGGTCCTACCCGTTGAGCTCACGAAGCCCGGGACCGCGAAGCCCGGGACCGCCAGAGCCCGGGACCGCTAAGCCCAGGCCCGTTTAGCCCGGCCCGTTTAGCCCATTTAGGCCCGGGCCCGGCCCACCATACAGCCTTACTTTAATGAAAAGTAGTATTACAATAACATTTGGACATTACCACCAAATGGCACGAATTAATAGTTACGTCTGCTATAACGCCCTATATTTGGAGAGTTACCGAAGGTTTTTTGTGGAGAAATTCATCACATTAAACTTCAAGCTTACCTGTGAACGTAGTTCTTGTCTCCAGAGGTCAATGTTGTGTAGTTTTAACAGGTTCGACCGTGTTCTATTTTTACACGAAACATAAATATATATGTGAAAAATTACTAACATTTCAACAAATATTAAATTCTAAACTCGTAATTATAGATGTGCAATGAATTCAATGGTTACGAAAATAAATATTGAACCTTTTGCTTAGCTCCATTGTTTCATTAATTGAAGCTTTTCCTCATGAGATCTCTTGCCCTCCAACTTCAACATATGAAGTAAGAAATCACTCCAAGAATCTATAGGACCAGGCAAACACCAATGAACACAGTCATTATACAACACTACATTCTCATTTGGCCAATGTCCATATCTACTTGGATGACCATCTGGTCTTAATACCATGGCTTGTGTTGTATCCAACAATCTAAATCTCTTTCCCTTTTTCTTGCCTGCCTTCTGTGCTGCCTTAAATTCTTCAACTTGAATAGTATATAAATCCAAGTGGAAACCCTCTAAAGTTGTCTCATTGCTTGAAAATGGCTTTCTCCTCACACAATTCCCACCATTATTCCATTCTCCACCTTCAAAATGAGAAGGTGCAAGAGTCCTTAGAAAAGTTATGCCTTTAAAGTTTTCCAAGTTGTTGATGGTTTTCAAAACAGTCCTAATTGCCTTTTGGTAGCCATAACTAGATGGGAGGTCAGTAACATTTGGAAGTCCACAGTACCTGCATAGCGGGTTAATTTCACATAAGGTAACTGAATTTTATCCATTATAATAGTAAGTCATAAAACTATTGTATGCCATATCAAAGTAACTTAATCTTATTTACTATACCAACAAAGTCACTAAACTTTACCAACTACAGCAGTAATGTCATAGGACATTGTCACGTTAAAGTAATTTTGAATTACCTCTATAACAGTAAAGTCGACAAACTTTATCCATTATAGTAGCAAAACTTATCCATCAAGATGATTTTACTGCAATACTGGGTAAAGTTTTGTGACTTTACTGTTAACTTAACCTTATCTGTTATAACAACAAAGTCACTAAACTTTACCAACTACAACAGTAATGTCATAGGACCTTGTCACGTTAAAGTAACTAACATTGACTTACTATAACAGTAAAATCGGCAAACTTTATCCAATATAGTAACAAAACTTACCCATCTAGTTAATTTTACTGCAATACTGGGTAAAGTTTTGTGACTTTATTGTTAATTTAACCGTATCTGCTATAACAAAGTCACTAAACTTTACCAACTACAACAGTAATGTCATACAGAGGCGGACCTGTGCAATAAGTAGAGGGGTCACCGGCACCCGTAAAGTTTGGAAAAAATTCCATATATACATGTATATATCCTTAGAAAATAGTGATATGTTAATAGTGGGTACCCATATACAAACCATATTTTGATTGAATCGAAAAGTGCATCCGCGACCTTCAAATTCTAGATCCGCCCTTGTCACGTTTAAGTAACTGAAATTTACCCACTATAACAGTAAAGCCGGTAAACCACTGTAGTAGCAAAAGTTACCCATCAAGTTATACTGCAATACTGGATAAAATTATGTAACTTTACTGTTATATAGTAGGTAAGTTCAATTCCTTTAATATGACAAGAGATAATTTTACGATTTTATTATTATAGCGGGTAAGGTGAGTGAGTATAGTTAAAATTAGGTGTACCTGCAGCCAACTAGTTCGTTTTTCTCGTAGTATACACTGCACCTAGTAAACCAATGGCCAGCATTGAGGATGACATAGTCAAATTCTTCAATTTGGTTTGCCCATTTCTCATCAACTTCGTCAAGATAAAGATTGAAGAGTCCAGTTTTAGTTGGACCATCAGAGTCTGTATCTTTCATTCTGACCAAGAATGGTGACCAATATGTTGCTAAGGTAAAATTGTAACTCGTATATTTCCACCTTTTGAAGTTTTCATCTGGAGTAGTAGAGACATCAATTGGATATACCGCCTGTAAAAATAAAAGAAATCAAGAAAAACAATTGAAAAAGCCAAGAATTCTCACATAACAATAGGGTCATGTAACCATCAATATATTTTAATATATTATAACAAGTAATTTACTTTATTTTTTAGGCACTAATTCAACTTAATATGAACGATTACCTATAACTGATTTTCAGATGATCGAAAAATTATTTAACGCTGTCGGTTAATTGAAGTTAAACCTTTTTACTGAAATAGTTAATTTATATACACTAATAGTATAATTTTGTTTTGCATTATTCCACTCATTATAGGTAATTATTTGTTGTTATCTTTTAATGACTTGATAGCGTAAAATTTCTAGAACAATATCGATGTATAGAAGTTAAACTCAACATTAAAAGAGTGTAGCTTTTATATATCCATCAACAACGTAAAATTTGATTACACAATTCTACACATCATAAATGGTTGCGTATAGTTATTTTGTAGGAAGTCGGAAAATGTAAAAACTCGTTAACACTGTCAATAAATAAAAGTTAAATTCTTGTACTAAAACGAATATTTAGACACATGCAGAAGCACATGCGGTGTTTAGCAGGCCTCGACTTAAAAAAGAGAAAGAAAAGCACCGATCTTGTTTATGTCAGGATGTAAAATATATAGAAAAACCTGCTGATCCCTGGCTTATTCTAGAGCTTAAATATTTTTAAATTAACCAAAAACCATTTTTATAAGGAGAAAAAGATAAAAAGACCATGGTGTTGGACCTTGGTTGTCAATGAATTTGTCAACAAATCTCTGAAAAAAGACAGTTATCCTCTCATTTCTTAACATTTCTCGAGGGAATAACATGTTAGGAACCCACGTTGTCATGCTTGGATTCTATCACAAGTTTGTCATAACTGGTGAGAACTTCGGATCTACTAAGCTAACCAGTCCTGATAGGATTTTACAAGTATATAGTCTCTGAGTTAGAAAATAATTTTTTGCATCATAATTATATCTTAACATGTTACCAATGTCTCAAAAGGTTTTTTCGGGATGCACTTAGGGTTTACCCTTTGGGCGGGGCACTTGCAAAACACATTGAGGTTTACGGGTAAGACTTAGTTCTGTAAGGTTTATTGTCTCAAGCGCCCAACTATGTGCCTTAAACACACCAATTATTCGAAGCTCGCTTAATAATTCTTATTATGTGTAGAATTTTCTAATTAGTACAATTGATTCCCCAAATTCTTTTAACAAATGAATGATAGATTAGAGTTCTATTCATCTATAGATATGAAGATTGAGAGTAACTTAAATAATGAACCATAGAATTATAAAATTTAACAATTGAGAACATGGTTAACANTATATATATATATATATATATATATATATATATATATATATACTTATATCTCACTTGCTGGTCTTAGTTCATATGTCTCTCAAATTTTCAGTCTTTTATTATTTTGATATTTGAGAGTAATTTTATATTTATTCATGAAGGAGTAATATTTTAAATTATAGTACTTATAACGTTTATTGATTATTTACTTTTTAAGAGGAGAAATGTGTAGTTTGATAGTATTTAATAAGAAATTATAAATAATTGTTTGAATGCTAAGATGTCATAGTAGATTTGTGTTTCATAATAACTTTAATTAATACTATTGCAATGCTTATATTTTAAAAACATGCTAGATTTTTTATTTTTTTTAAACTTTTAATGTATAATTTATATTTTTTGTATTATTATATTATTTAATTTACTCCTAGATATGTATTAAACAATTCACTAAATATCTATTAATTTTGATTGTAAATAACAATTAATACTATATTAACTTGAAACCGCCGGTAAAAACTCATAAACTTTAAACTAAATTTGCCTCTGTTCTGATATGGTTGTGAAGGTGAAAATGCAACACGACAAACTCTATACTAGCACTCTACAAGATTCCATTGTCGTAACTTTCTATTTAAAGTGAGAAGTACTTGTCCAAAAATTTGTTACCAATAGGAAAAACTATTTAACCCTTAAGCTTCTTGTAGTACTGTGTTTTTTTTTTTTTTTTTTTTTTTTTTTTTTTTTTTTTTTTTTTTTTGATGAAATAACCACTTTAAGAATTACGATGACTAGCTACATGATTGTTAATTTCGTATTCACAAGAAAAGAAATAATATAAATTTCAGGTTCAAACCTTAATTTCACCTAAACCTTGAAAAATGTCAATCTTTGGTTAACAAACCTTCCTCCACATCGAACCACAAGCTATGTGGACTTAACCCAAGATAAGCAAAGAAAAGAAAATAAAAAAGAAAAGAAAAAGAAAAAGAAAAATGCACATCCATTTTTCTTCGATCTAACTAGAGTTTCAAGGAACAAGGTGGTTTATAGTATTTTACAAAGTATTTTTTACTGTCTTATAATTATCTGTTTTGTAAAGTTTATGCACATTTTTTAGTAAATACATTTAATTAATAGCCTTAATCATAAGATCAATACTCGCTTAATAAACATTTCACTAATTAGAGAAGTAATGGTGGATTTGCAAAAGCAAGATAACGCAATGAACGTACAAATACTATATGCAGAATGGAAGGAAAGTTGAGGCTTTAAGCAAATGAACCACAATAATAAGAACTATAGAGAAGAAAATGGTACCTGAGACAAGAGACATATCAAGGATTGCATTTGATTTCTTCCCACTGAATCTCCAACAAATGCCAATGACTTGTTCCTCAACATATCCAAGAATTGATATGGATTGAAGATAGGCAACTCACATCCCTTGGGCTTCCACCTGTTGGATATACAAATCAGATCCTGTATCGTTTTATTTGAAATTGAGGCGTAATTGTTGTTGTACATATATCATTTTATTCATGAACGATACATGTACATTGTGATACATGTACTAGACTAAACACACTATACCTCCATTTCAAGAAGTCAGTATCAGGCCTTCCATATTTCATGCAATTTTGATGTTCGTGGATAGCCCAACAAGTCGTGTTCGTGTAATATGGACCATTTGGATTCGGAATCCACTCTCCTGTGAAAATATCACATGTTTCATCTTCTGTAAATTTTATCTCCATCTCTTCCATATGATATGTTGGTGATTTTTTAGACTGATGGTTTACTAAATCTTTGGCATGATACCATTTTGAAGTGTGGTGAAGAGGGATAATACCTAGAATGATGAATGTTAAAGCTAAAAGTATGAATATTTTTGGGGTTCTTTGAGATGCATTAATGGAGTTTTTCCCACAAGGGAACTCCATTGATTGGAGCTTCATCAATAGAGGATTGAAAAAGGGAAAGAAGAGATGGGAGGAAGTAGAAAGTTAACTATTAAATTATATACTTTGTGGAAATGGTATCAAGAAATTAAACAAGGACTAGTTGGCACTGATATGAGACACAACCAACGTGCCAGTTATATTATAATGAATTTAAATTATATACCCTTAGGTGTAAGAAATTTTTACATCACGAGGTCATAAAGTTTTATTATCAAGATTATAAAATTTCTTTATATTATGAATGGTTACACTAAAGCCAATCGCAAGAATTAATCGTACTAAAACAACACATTTTCCATAATTTAAATAAAAAAATTATTCAAACAAAAACAAATATTAGAGAGTTTTCCTCAAAGAATCTCATGCCAGAGGTGAAGCCAGTATTTGAAGCTTATGGGTTCTGAACTTGCCATAGCTTTTATAGGTCATCTTAGTTACTGAGTTTACAATTAAATATTTATGCATATTTAAGAATTTTCTAATACCAATACAAAGTCAAAGCAAATGTAATTGGGTTCACTCGAATCAGTAACTAATGCTCTAGCTCCGTCCTATCTCCTATTGCTCCATCTTCAACATATGAAACAGGAAATCATTCCAAGAATCAATAGGACCAGGCAAACACCAATGCACACAGTCTTTGTTCTTCACTTTCTCAGGCTGCAGATGCCCATATCTACTTGGATGACCATCTGGTCTCAACAACATGGCTTGTGTTACATCCAACAATCTAAACTTCTTCCCCTTTATCTTCCCTTCCTTCTCAGCAACCCAAAATTCTTCCACTTGTGACTTATAAAACTCCAAATTCAAACCCTCCAAAACTATTTCATTGCTTGTAAATGGCCTTTTCCTCAAACAATCCCCACCTGTATATACTTATGGTCAGTGAACTTTATCCACTAAAAAGATAAAGCCGCGAAACAATTTTTTGTCACATTAAAGTACGTAATTGAACTTTATTCCACTACAACAATAAAGTCATTAAACTTTACCCAGTAAAACAATAACAGTAATATCACTATTCTTAGTCACACAAAAGTAACTGAACATTAATTACTCACTATACCCGTAAATTCAATCACTAAACTTTACGCATTATAATGACAAAACCTACCTATTAAGGTGACTTTAATTTACCGCTATCATGATAAAGCCCCTCTATCTCACAAGGTAGGGGTAAGGCCTGTATACATACTGCCCTCCCTAGACCTCATAGTGTGGGATAAGACTGGGTATGTTGTTTTTGTCATGATAAAGCCTAACGACTTTACTGTTTTAGTAAGTAAAGTTTCATTATTGTTACAGTTGGAAAAAAGGGCAGCCAGGTGCACTATATAAGTTCTCACTATGCGCGGTCCGGGGAGGGGCCGAACCACAAGGATATATTGTACACAATCTTACCCTGCATTTCTGCAAGAGACTGTTTCCACGACTCGAACCCGTAACCTCCTGGTCACATGGCAGCAACTTTACCAGTTACGCCAAGGCTCCCCTTCGATTGTTCAGTTGGAAAAATTAAGCGAAAATACGTAAAATGATCTGACCTGTATACCATTCTCCACCTTCAAAATGAGCAGGTGCAAAAGTCCTAACAAAAGTTGTACCCTTAAATTTCTCTAAACTGTTGATGGCTTTTAAAGCTGCCCTAAATGCCATCGTGTACGCATAATGAACTGGGAATTCAGTAACATTTTTTAGTGAACATCGCCAGCAGCCAACTACTTGATTTTTCTTATAGTATAATCGATTAAACCAGTGGCCAGCATTAAGGATGATATAGTTGAACTCATTGATTTGGCTTGTCCAATTCTCATCAACTTGGTCAAGATAAATGTTGAAGACTTCGCTGTCCCTATGACCATCCAAGTTTGTTTTAACCAAGAGTGGTGACCAAAATGTTGCGATGGTAAAGTTGTATGATGTATATTTCCACCTTTTGAACTTGACATCAGGAGTGGGAGAGATATAGATTGGATGTACTACCTGTAAAAAACGAAAATTATCAAATAGGGAAATTAGTGTCTTAATAAATATTATCTTCATGTTCTATTGTAAAGCCACATAAATTTTAGTAGTTAATTCAGGCTAAAAACGAGCTTAAGGGAGTAGTTGAGTTAGCCTATTCCAATAAGACCCATGGCATATAGGTCCTGCCATGCATGCCAATATTTGCTATGTAAAAGTCAAGTCGGGAAGAGAAAAATTTAATTGGATTTGAGTTTTAAGAGCTCTAGAGAGAAGAATTCACGACCACATTTCAAGGTATGTGTTGAAGGATTGAATCACCAAGCCGATACTTAACTATAGTTAACTATTATTGTAATCACTAACTAGGTTGGTTAGTTAGTTAATAAAGGTAGTTAGTAGTTAGTTGTTAGTTAGAAGTACATATAAATATCTGTACTCTTAGTTTGTAAACACACGATTTCATTTTATTTTCTTCTGCAACTATTCAATGAAACAATGCTTGTTTCTCTTCTCTCTTGCTGCGTTAATCTTCTCTCCACTCAAGCTTTAGATCAGTTGTCTATGACAGCTAACATGGTATCAAAGCCATCGGCAATGATCTAGGCTATCGTCGTTCTTCGATTCTCTTCACTGCTTCTAGCTTACTTCAATTCTGCAAAATTAGGTGCAGAATTGTCTTAGAGTAATCGCAAAATCGAAACTAGGGGTTGCATTTTTTCTTCAAAGCTGAAGTCAATAATGGCGATTGGCACTGAAGACGACAATACAACAAATACACTAGCTAATGGCACTTTTGGCAACTTTGCTCCAACTGGTTCATCATTTTCCTCTATCGATCATAATCACCCACTGTACCTACAACCAACTGACACACCAGGTAGTTCTCTAGTCTCTTTTCAATTGACTGGGTCTGATAACTATGCCTTGTGGAGTCGTGCTATGAGAATTGGTCTGCTAGGCAAAAGTAAGCTAGGTTTTGTTGATGGAAGGTTTCCAAAATCAAAGTTCGAGCCAGAACTTCATCATCTGTGGGAAAAGGTTAATGCTGTTGTTTTGTCATGGATACTGAATGTTGTTAGGCCTGGTTTGCTGAGTAGCGTATTATATACATCTAGTGCTCACAAGGTGTGGGAAGATTTAAAATAAAGATTTGACAAAGTGAATGGCTATAGAGTTTTGTTTCTTCATAGAGAAATGCACAATTTGACTCAAGGAACCATGACTGTAGCAGACTACTTCTCAAAATTGAGAGATTTATGAGATGAGTTTGATGCTCTAATGCCTTCCCCAGGGTGTCCGTGTCCTAAGTCTAAACAATATGCTCAGCACTTTGAGGCTCAGAGACTGTTGCAGTTTCTTATTGGTTTGAATGACTCCTATGCACAATCTAGAAGTAAAATTATAATGATGACTCCAGTACCTTCCATTAACAAGGCCTATTCACTACTTGTTGATCAAGAGAGTCAAAGAAATTTTGTAAGCATGGCTCAGGTTACACAGCTTGCAGAAGGTCTAGAGAGCACTGTTTTGTATGGAAATAAAGGTCCAAATGTAACAAGTGGAGGTTATAGACAGAGAACGAACAATGTTCAGTGTGAATATTGTCATTACAAAGGGCATACTAAAGAAAATTGTTTCAAGCTTATAGGCTATCCACCAGATTTCAAGTCTAAGAAGAAAGGAAGAGCACCTGCACTCTATGCTAATTTTGCAGGTAATCCAAACTTTGCAGTAGAGGAAGAGCACATCAGCTGCGCAAATCAGCTGGACACTGGATCTCATCATCAAAAGGGATTCATTTCAGTAAACCCTGTGACACCACAAATGACACAGACACAACCATTTTCTCTCAGGAGCAATACCAGCAGATTGTTCAAATGCTCTCCAAAGGAAGTGCAGAAGGTTCTAGCTCATCTAGCAAAATAGCTGCTGCAGGTATTCTAACTCATGTGAATGCATTTTGTCTCAGTGTATCAATAGTGATTGGATAATTGACATTGGAGCCTCAAATCACATGACATCTAGACTTGAGTTACTACAAACACATAAGTCACTTCCTACAACAGAGAAAAATAAAGTTCATCTTCATAATGGTAATGCAGTGTTAGTTTCACACACAAGAAGTACATCTGTGTTGGATAATCAGAAGATTTTTATGTGCTATACATTCCAGACTTTAAGTTCAATTTACTCTCAGTCTCACAACTCACCAAGGAACTAAAGTGTATGGTAGGCTTCTTTCCTGACTTTTGTATTTTTCAGGATCTTTACAGTGGTCAAGTGAAGGGGTTGGTAAAGAGGAACATGGACTTTATGTGCTTAAAGGAGGTATCTCAGAACAATTTTTAGTTCAAATGACAAATAAAAGTGCATCTACAGTTAATGCTCTCCCTCTTGCAGGCTCAAGCTGTTTGTGGCACATGAGATTGGGACATGCTCCCTTAGATGTAATAAGAAGAGTAGACAAGTTAAATAAGCTGACTGCTAGTGACAGTCACAACTGTACTGTATGCCCAATAGCCAAGCAAACTAAACTTCCTTTTCAGCTTAGTAATACTGCAACTAAGTCCATTTTTGAACTAGTTCACCGTGACATTTGGGGGTCATACAGATGTCCTACTCATGATGGAAGAAGGTTATTTGTCACTATAGTAGATGACTATAGTAGATATAATTGGATATTTCTGTTAACCTCGAAGTCTGAAGCTTATGTTGTGCTAAAGAATTTTCTTGTTCAAGTTCAAAATGTATTCTCTACAACAGTTAAGACTATGAGAACTGATAATGAAAGTGAGTTTTTAAGTACTGATTTCAAAAGCCTGCTATCTAGTCTTGGTATTATGCATGAACGTTCATATGTTTATACACCCTAACAAAATGGAGTTGTAGAAAGCAAACATAGAACTATTCTTAATATGGCAAGGGCACTCAGATTTCAAGCTTCTGTTCCTTTAAAGTTTTGGGGTGAATGTGTTACTACTGCTGCATACATACTGAACAGACTTTATTCTAAAGTGATTGACTACAAATCACCCTTTGAGATGCTTTATTTGCATTCTCCCTCTCTGCCTCACTTAAGAGTTTTTGGTTGCCTATTTTATGCTTCCACTCCTAGAGTACTAGACAAGTTCTCACCTAAGGCTATTCCTACTGTGCTTATGGGATACTTCAACACAAAAGGGTTATTTTCTGTATGAATTGCACTCAAAAAAATTTCTAGTAAGCAAAAATGTCATATTCAAAGAAGATGTTTTTCCTTTCAAACATGTCAAGTCATATGGCAATCCTGTGTTTCCTGTTTTGGGTTTACTCTCCCCAGTGGTTCATGAGAGTCCTACAACACCAGCTACTTCAATATCATCATCCTTGAATTCAGAGATTGACCACTCCTCAGGCATTGAGTTACAACAGAGATCTGATGCACCTCCTTCACAAGAGGAGCATATGCAGACACTTGACAACTTTGAGCCTAATGCTGCACTTGATAATTCTGAACCTTCTGCTGAACTTCATGTCTCTGATGCAGTCAGTGATGAACCTCCCACAGGTTGTAGGAGATCTTCCAGACCAAGCAAGCTTCCTATTTGGCTACATGATTATGTCACAAAGACTAAAGGTACCAAGTGCAACTTCCCTATCTCTGTACATGTGAACTATAGTCATCTCTCCCCTACTTATAGACAAACAATCTCAGCTCACTCAGCAGTTTCAGAACCATCTTCCTTCAAGGAAGCTGCATCTGATCCTAGGTGGATAGAAGCCATGCAACTTGAGCTACATGCCTTAGAGGATAACAATACATGGTCTGTTGTAGGCCTACCTCCTGGCAAGACACCTATTGGTTGTAGGTGGGTGTTCAGGATCAAATATAAGGCCACAGGTGAAGTTGAGAGGTTCAAGGCTCGACTAGTAGCTAAGGGTTATAGTCAAAGAGAAGGTCTAGACTACAGAGAAACTTTCTCACCAGTGGGCAAGATGGTCACAGTGAGATCTGTTGTTGTTGTTGCTGCCTCAAAGCATTGGCACATTTATCAAATGGATGTACATAATGTTTTTCTCAATGGTGACCTAGATGAAGAATTATAAATGGTTTTGCCTGAGGGGTTTGCTAGACAGGGGGAGTCTCATAAGGTCTGCAAACTCCATAAATCCTTGTATGGCCTCAAGCAAGCACCCAGGCAGTGGAATCTAAAGCTTACAGAAGCACTAGTACATATGGGGTTTCAACAGAGTCACTACGATTATTCTCTGTTTGTCAGAAGAGTTGGGGATGTTATTGTGATCATACTTGTGTTTGTAGATGATCTTTTAATTACTAACAGCAACCATAAGCTGCTATGTGATACAAGTCTGGATATTCAAGGCAGGTTCAAAATGAAGGATCTGGGAGAACTAAAGTTCTTTCTAGGAATTGAATTTGCAAGGTCAAACAAGGGGATCCTAATGAGTAAGAGGAAATATGCTTTAGAGTTGATATTTGAAGCAGGCCTCAGTGGAGCAAAGCCAGCTAGCACACCTATGGAGCTCAACCAAAAACTGACCACTGTAGAATATGATCTATCCTTTAAGAAAGGAAATGCCACTGCTGATGAAGTGCTAAGAGATCCTGGTATCTATCAAAGACTGGTTAGGAAATTGCTGTATCTAACTATGAGCAGACCTGATATCTCCCTTATAGTACAGGTCTTGAGTCAGTTCATGCATTGTCCTAGAATCTCCCATATGGAGGCAACATCAAGAGTAGTGAGATATATAAAGCAGGCACCTGGTTTTGGATTACTTATGCCTACAGAAGACACAAAGAATCTGACTGCCTACTGTGATTCTGATTGGGGAGCTTGTGTACAAACAAGAATATCAGTAACTAGTTATCTGGTGAAGTTTGAAATGCCTTGGTATCCTGGAAATCCAAGAAGCAAAGCACTGTCTCCAGAAGCTCAGCTGAAGCAGAATTCAGGAGCATGGCTTCCTGTGCAGTAAAGATCACTTGGTTGATAGAGTTATATATAGAACTAGGAATAAAAGTTAGTCTGCCTATGAATTTAGTGTGTGACAGCAAGGCAAAAATTCAAATTGCTGCAAATCCAATCTTTTATGAGAGTACAAAACATATTGACATTGATTATCACTTCGTAGGAAAAACTATGTGAAGGAATGTTGAAGACTGAATATGTACATACTAAGATCAACTGGCAAATCTACTAACTAAGAGTCTTGGAAGAGCTCAATATGAGTATTTATTGAATAAATTTGGATCGAAGAATGTGTACCAATCATCAGCTTGAGGGGGAGTGTTGAAGGATTGAATCAACAAGCTGATACTTAACTATAGTTAACTATTATTGTAATCACTAACTAGGTTGGTTAGTTAATAAAGGTAGTTAGTTGTTAGTTGGAAGTACATATAAATATCTGTAATCTTAGCTTGTAAACACACGATTTCATTTTATTTTCTTCTGCAACTATTCAATGAAACAGTGCTTGTTTCTCTTCTCTCTTGCTGCGTTAATCTTCTCTCCACTCAAGCTTTAGATCAATTGTCCATGGCAGCTAACAATATGAATATTTGGTTATATTATTATGGATTAAATACTACTTAACGCTAGTCATTCCTACAAATCAAAATCCACAGATTTTGCAAGAATCAACAAGAACGTTCAATTTCCTCAAAAGCTAGGGTTCCAAAAAAAAGGTAAGGATGTCAGTCCAACCTTGAATTTGATTGATCCAATTGGTTAATTTGAATTTTATACCCCATATCCTCGATTTGTAACTTCCTAAAGGTTCATATGATATTTTAGGAATTGCAAGTATGGATGATTTAGACCATGAGGAACTCGGGGAAGATTTGATATCTTATCTTGTTAAATGGAAGTTTAAAGAGCTCAAATCGATTCTAGTATTCAAGCTTTGATTCATGACTTGAATTTTTCAATAAGTTAATATGGTATTTTTGATGTATGTACGTTTCGTTTGGATCCCAAGAGGTCGGGGAGGCGTTCGACACTGTTGCATACAACTTGAGAATTTAAGGATTTCAAATGTTGACTTTACCTCTCGATCTTAGTTTCTGAACATTGATTTATGTTTTGAGTCTTTGGATAGGCCTGTATAGTATTATTGGACTCACAGGAATGATCGGGTTTAGAACGGGCTCAGGTGAGTTTCAGGGAGTTTGGTGCAAGATTGAAAAAAAAAGAAAAGAAAATATTGGAGCTGAGCGGTCATAGAGTTCTTGGGCGAGCTTTGAAGATAAATCAGCTTGCTAGTCACAAGCTGTCATTTTGTTCATGGTAGTTTAGGACCTTGTATTTCTGTAGTATAAATTTTAATAGAAGTTGTATTTTTATATCAGTATTGTATTCCTAGTCTTAGTAGCCCATGACTTCTGACACCAATTCATGGGGTAGTTTGTATTAAATTTCACATTTTGGTAGTTTGTATTAAATTTCACATTTTAATTTTATTATTTATATAAATATCTTCTGTTTGAGTTATAATTGTGTTGGTTAGTTTGCCTAGCAGGTTGAGTCAGGTGCTATCATGACTATGTGGAATGTGGGTTATAACAAAGTTGTATTAGAGTCGGTTCACAGGTCTTACTAGTCATGAGCAGTGTTTTAGTAGAGTCTTATTTATAAGTATGTAGAGTTCCATAGTTATAAGTGAGAGGCTATAGAGGTATTTAGGAAAGTATTTTCTTCTTTCTTTCACTCCTCGTGCTATAAAATTAGAAGTAGGACTCTGAGATTCTCCTTCCCTTTCCTATGCGATGTGCGGAACATGTTATCAATTTAGGCACCAGAGTCTTGAGATGATGTCGTGCATAAGGTGCGAGATATTTTTTCCATGATATAGGGTAGGTCAATCTAGAGGACATGTGGCCAATTATAGACCACAACTTAGGCTCGAGAGAGTCATTTGTGAGGTGTTGATTTAAGACACTTCACTCCAAAATAGTCATAGAAATGAAAGTGATGACACAGTGAGCTATGAGATAGCTAGATTTTCTCCATTAATTTGGGATTAAGCAGGCACCTCTATATCTTTAAAGGATAATAAAGGGTAGAGTTCTCAATTTGAATTGGTGCGATTAGCAAGATAACTATGTGATGAGTGCAATTATGCCTACGGACTATGCTGTGAGTGTGGATATAACGAGAAGAATTTGCTTGGGATGCAAAGGAAAACGAAAATACTTTAGCATAGTGCTTGAGTATTACTTCTGTCATATAGCATAGACGTATCAATGGACCTTCGGTAGTTCATTAGTGAGATAGAAAAAATTCTAATACTTTTTGGATGTAAACACTTAGAAGAATCGATTTATTACATAGAGAGAAGAAGCCATAATAAGGTTATGGTGAGACGTTGGATAATGGTAAGACAGGTAAGGTTATCTCCTATTATGAGGTCCGAGATCGTAAGACTTCATAAGAGATTCTTATGAAGAGTATTCCTTCTGTCCAGTAGAATGAATGTGCTATAGTAAGTGTTGTAATAGCTATAGCAAGGTGACACGAATGTCATAAGGATAAATTGTGCATTTTTGTGGATGTTTTGAAATGGTGTTATGCTTAGTATCACATCAACTAGTGAGAAGAAAAGTTAAGTGTCAGCAAGATGACATGGTAATTGAGCGAGAATAAGTTACTGTAAGTTCTGAGACTAAGTGCTAGTGACTTCGAGCCAAGTGGAGGAGTCTATCATCGACGATCAGATCTTACAGACTTGTGTTGTTATAGTCTCTAAACTAAGATGCACTTATGGATCAGTTATGACATGATAATGGTGAAATCGAGGTCATTGATGATATGCTAAAATTATTGGATGATTCAGACTTGTTATTCTTAGAGCATTGAACGAGAAAAGTTTCACTCGGTTGCGTACTGACAAGGTTATAACTCCATCTAGGGAGTTGGTGTGCAAATAGAATACCGTTTGTTCAAAAGGTTTGGTTATGTATCTGGACACTAGATTAGAGTTATCGACTCTCTAAATGCTTTAAGTGGCTATTAAGTTTCAAGATTTGCTACTCAAGAAATTATCAGATATTCCACTTGTTTGAAAATTTGGACTAGGCATTGGTTTGCCGTTGGGATTCAATATACTTATATATCACTAATATAATAACTCTAGGAATTTCAGTAAATGAAAGTGATAAATCTGGATCCATTGGAAGGTTCCTTAGAGCGAATCTCTCGCCTTGAGGTACTTCGGAGTATGTTATGAGGATAAAAAGTGTTATAGACATTAAAAAGACTTTGCTTTAGTCAAGATCACTTAGAATGACTTTTGGGTGAAGAACATAGTATTTCGAGAAGATATGTAATGTCTTAAAAGGGGATCAAGAATAATTTGAAGGAAGTTAGGTCGGTATAATAGTGGCTTGGATAAGTGTTTCAACAGAAATGACCGGTTTTTTTGGTGTAATCGGGTATTATAGATACTTTGTGGAAGGAATTTTGGGTTAGACAATATATGCAACTTAGTTGACTTAAAGGGATCGAGTTTCAGTGGCTTGGGTGTGTGGAAGCGAGCTTCTAAAAGCTAAAGATGGTTTGGACCATGACTTTAAAGTTGGTGTGACTGTGGGCTTGGGGAATTCGTTACGTGCTTGTGATTTGCCTCACTAGTTGAGTTAAGTACTTAAGTTGTACGCTTCAAGGGCAATGGAACCATGTGAGATTTGCCTTGATTTGCAAAGGATGGGTTCATCTTTGGACGCATCATCTTGAGTTAGAATAGTGATGATGGTGTGGATTGATTAAGTGCATAGAAATTTTATGATGTATCAACCAGGAAGAGTGTGGGTTGTAGAGAACGCTTCAAGAAAGAAGTTTATGGACAATTTGACTAAGTATTGCGATAGTTGTGTGAATGGTAAGCATTAAGGTTCAAATTTTAATTACATCACATGAAAAATTAATGGCAATGGGCTTTACTAGATACTTGTATATATGACTTCACAATCATTTAGTGGAATAGGTATAGTTCATCGGTACAAGAATTTTTGCATTCTTGAGGTTTAGAGATCAAATTTCTAGAGGCGAAACTATCTCTTTAATAGTGAACAAAGTAATAGCTACTTAGATGATTGTGTATATTCAATATGAGTGACTTGAGAATGATTGTGCTTGACAAGCAATGGTACATGATTTGATGTACTTGATATAGGTAAGATCTGCCTAAGTGTAATGAGATATCTCCCTTGAAGATCCTTTGGTTGAGAAGTATGATTTAAGAGAAATTCTTTGCCTTCTTCCCTTATGTTAGAATGGTGAACCAATTAAGGAATGTCTTCAGAGGATTATAGGCTGGAGTATTCCAAGTAATTGGGTTCCACTAGGTTGTATCAGGTAATCTATGACTTTTCTAGTTAGAGAAAAAGTGAAGGGAAAGGATACAAGATGGTTCTTCTCGATAGTTGATAATTGATTAGATATCAACAGTTGAGACTAGTGGGTTAGGAGCTTACTTGGATATCCACTAGTAGAAGTTATAACATGTCAATTTGGATTTGTGGAAGACTTATTACCTTCTTTGGAAAGGTTTGAAATCAATTTAGGTGACTATTGGTAGGCTTGATAAGTGTGAATTTTAACCACTTGTTAGTACCTTTTTGCTATAGTTTTTAGTCCGAAAGTGCTGATTTTTGTCCCCGAATCTAATAAAAATGGTCGAATTGCAGGTGTGCTGGAGAATGTGTGCTTAATGAAGAAAAATAACTCAAAAAGGAGATGATCTAACCAAGTTCACCAAAGAGGAGAAATGCTAAGAAAAGTGTGGTCCGCAGAATTCCATTTGTGGCCACAGAAGCAAGTGCGGTCCGCAAAAGATGAAATGCGGACACAGAAGAAGAATTGGAGCTTCAGGAAGTTTTGACAAAAGTGTGGTCTGTAGACTAAAATGCACGGTCGCACTTGGTCCACGAGATAGGTTCGCACTGACAAGTCTGAAAGATTGGAGAATGTGTAACCAAACAAGTTTGGAGCCTCCTCAAAATGTAGCCCGCAGAGATTTATGTGTGGCTGTAACTCCTCCAAGTGAAAGCACCCGCAATGGTAACCCAGCAAAGCGCGGATTTATCCAACCTTAGTGTGTAAAACTTATGCATGTTTAATATTAATGCTTGCTATTGATTGGGTTATTGTTATTTAGCCTTGTTTATGCTTTAAAGTTAGAATTTATGGTTGAAAACATTAATTCATACCTATTTGACTTTGTTCTTACTTGAGAAAGATGATTTTAGTCTAGGAAAACATGGCTAACAAGAAACTGAACTAGTTGAAGTATCGATTAGTTTAATTAAAGGATTTGAACTAGAGATAGGGATAATCCAACTTGGACTCATATTTTTTATTGCTACCCATTTGAACTTGAGAGAGCCAATTTGGAATAATCACTTTTTAGCCGAGAGGTATTGGGTGAGTACTTGAGAATTGAGAGTCATAACATCCCCGATCTACCAAGCAAGTATATCTTTACTCTACCCGCTAGGTTTACACCTAGGTTAAGGTTACAAACCTAGGATTTTTTCTATTTGACAAAACCTCAGAAACATTTTAGTTAGTACTTGTTCATTAGCTAGTTAAATTTCTTAGTAGTTTAATTTAGCAAAATTGTTACCCACCTTTGTTTGGAAGCTAAATCTAGTTATTTCGAGTTTATCTCTTGAGTATTTACATCAATACCCATTCTAAACTCCTTGTGGAGTCAAACCCGACTTGCGTTAGGTTTATTATTATAATGATTGTTTCATATTCCCTTAATTGGGGCGTGACATGGACATGATCAATTTTTGGCGCCGTTTCCAGAGAGTTTACGGTGTTAGCTTTATTCTTGAGTTTGTTTCTTAGAGTATCTTATTTTACTTTCGTGATTCTAACTTGTTGAAGTGATTATATGTTCCAAATAGCGAACAACAAACTTGGAAACATACCATTGTGAGATGTGGATAGCGAAGAGGAGCAACTTGATAAAATGCCTGAAGCTCCACAAAAAAACTGCCGAGACCGTGGGCAACAAGACAATGTGCCTCCACCTCCCCCACCTCCACCACCTCCACAACCACAATCGGCGCAACACCGGATTTTTCCCAATGAAGGGTATGCAAGTGCTATAGTCTCCCCTCACATTAGGGTGGGGAACTATCAAATTACCAATGTGATGCTCACTTTGCTCAAGCAACGAGGTTATTTCACCGGGGCACCAAATAAAAATACT
The DNA here is from genome assembly GCF_001879085.1 of Nicotiana attenuata. Taxonomy (NCBI): domain Eukaryota; kingdom Viridiplantae; phylum Streptophyta; class Magnoliopsida; order Solanales; family Solanaceae; genus Nicotiana; species Nicotiana attenuata. The sequence continues at coordinate 519,051 of NW_017670362.1, read as the reverse complement.
TACAACGATTTGAAAGGTTTTGTGGATACATGCTGGGGAAGCAAACAAATAAATGTCTCGGAAGATACATTGCGGTTAAGGCTTTTTCCCTTCTCACTAAGGGGTAAGGTTTTGGATTGGTTGGAACGCTTGCCTAATCATTCTATTCATACATGGGATGAATTGGCGGCGAAGTTTATTTCAAAGTTCTTCTCTCCCGGGCACATGTCAACTTTATGGGATGAAATATTGACATTCAAGCAAGAGCTCAATGAACCTTTGCTTGAAATTTAGGAGCTTTATCGAACTATGGTAAAGGAGTGCCCGAATAATGATATGACCAACAACATGATCCAACAAACTTTTTACCGTGATATCAATACCACGAATCAATGTGTGGTTGATCAATTGGCCGGAGGCAATTTCATGACAACACCTTATGTGGAGGCATGTGAAATTCTTGATGAGATGGCGGAAACTTCTTCGGCTTGGCTCCAAGGTGATCCCAACATGATTCATCTTCATAAAGAAATGCAAGACCACGGGAAAGTTATTGCTGAATTGACCACAACCATGACTCAACTTGCTAAGGCTCTACTTCATCAAACTCAAGCCCATAAGAAAGTTCATTCCATGGAAGGGGTGAGTGTTTTGGCCAACAAGAAGAGGACTAAAGGTCCCCAATTTCAAACCCAGGTGGAGACTTAGGCACATGATGATGTTGGTTATAAGCAAGATGACCCTTATCAAGAGAAAGAAGAATAGGTACAATTTGTGAACAGCTACCAAGGGCAACAGAGTAATTTTCAAGGCTCCAATCAAAACCAATAGCGTTCTCAAAACAACCAAGGCAATTGGGTTTCTAACAATCAAGGGAATTGGCATAACAACAATAACAACCAAGGGAATTGGGGAAGTAACAACAAAGGAAATTGGGGGAACAATAATAATTATGCAAATCAGAGTTTGGGTTTTCAAAGACCCCCAATATACCAACAACCGAGCAACCCACCTCTTTATCCTTCCCACGGTTCAAGCTCTTCAAGCAATGAATAGGTCGTACTGAGAACATGTTCGAGCAAATGATGGAAAAGAATGTAGATTCAGATGCCCAACTTGCCTCACATACCAAATCAATCCGTAATCTTGAAGTTCAAATGGGGAAAATCTCTGAAGCTCTTAATAGTCGTCCTAATGGTGCATTACCAAGTGATACAGTAGTGAACCCAAAGGGTGGTAACAATACGGGGCAGGCTATGGAGGTTATCACAAGAAGTGGAAGAGGCGTGAATGCACCCACCTCAAATGAAAAGCAACTCGTGGATGATGACCAAATGATCCAAGAGGAGGGAATCCCACAAAATGATGTGTAAGTAAAAGATGATGTTCAGATTGATTTTGATGATAGTGTGAGGAGACCCGAGAAGAGGTGAACCTTTATAGGGAACATATCATTGACATGCCGGATCCAGTGGTGCAAAAGGATAAGGCACCCTTGCCAAAGCCTCCACCCACATACCCTTAAAGAATCGCTAATCAAGATGGTGAGAATCAATTCAATAAGTTTATTCAAATGATGAAAGGTCCCTCTATTAATGTGCCATTGGTGGAAGGTTTGGAACAAATGCCCGATTGTGCCAAGTTTATGAAAGATGTTGTGACCAAGAAGAGGTTGATGAACTTTAAAACTATCAAGTTCACTCATCAAATGAGTGAAATTGTTCATTCCATGGCTGCTAAGTTGGAGGATTTCGGTGCTTTCACAATTCCTTGTACTATTAGAAGTGCCGATTTTGCTAAAGCTTTTTGTGATCTTAGGGCAAGTATCAATTTGATGCCCTATTCGGTGTTCAAACTAATGGGATTAGGAAACCTAGACCCACATCTATGAGGTTGCAAATGGCAGATCGTATAATGAAGAGACCATTGGAGTAATTAAGGATGCGTTGTTTGAGTTAATAAATTTATTCTTCTAGCGGACTTTGTGATTCAAGATTGTTAGGTATATTATGAAGTGCCTATCATTCTTGGTAGGCCTTTACTTACTATGGATAAGGCCCTTTATGATGTTGAAGCTGAGGAACTCACTTTCTGTGTTGGTGATGAACAAGTGCTATTTTATGCGTGCAAGTGTATGCGGCAACCAAATAGCAATGGTGTGTGATATTTTGTGGACTTGATGACTGGTGTCATTAATGGTGATACAAGTGCTACAATCAATGTTGGTGACATGTTAGAAGCTGTTTTGCTTAACTTTGATGATGATGAGAGAGATGGTTTCATAGAATATGTGAGTTCTTTTCAAGGAATGGGTTCTTACAACTATGCACCCTGAAGGTTGTCATTGGATCTTGAGAATAGGAAGACTCCTCCTACAAATCCTTCAATTGAAGAGCCACTGACCTTGGAGTTGAAGCCATTGCCACCTCACATTTGGTCTGAATTTCTTGTCTCTTGTTCTACTTTATCGGTTATTCTTTCCTCTTATTTGACTAACGTGCAAGTAGATTCCATATTGGTGGTCTTGCAAAGGAGAAAGAACGATATTGGATGGACTTTAGCGGATATTGGGGGGGGGGGGTATAAGCACCTCATTTTGCATGCATAAGATCCAATTGAAGGATGGTGCTAAACCGTCCATTGAACATCAAATAATACTCAATGAGGCTATGCAAGAGGTGGTAAAAAAGAAGATTATCAAATGGTTGGATGCCGGGATTGTCTACCCCATTTCTGATACCTCATGGACTTCTCCGGTCCAATGTGTCCCAAAGAAGGGGGCATGGCGATTATTACCAATGATAAGAATGAGTTGATACCTACAAAAACGGTCACCGGTTGGAGAGTTTGTATGGATTATCATAAGCTCAACAAAGTTACAAGGAAGGACCACTTTACTCTTCCTTTCATGGATCAAACGCTTGATAGGTTGGCCGGCCGTGCCTTCTATTGCTTTCTTGATAGTTACTTGGGATACAACCAAATTCTTATTGCACCGAATGGCCAATAAAAAACTACCTTTATATGTTCATATGGTACTTTTGCTTTCAAACAGATGCCTTTTGGATTGTGCCATGCACTAGCGACTTTTCAATGGTGTATGATGGCTATTTTTACGGATATGGTGGAAGAATACCTTGAAGTCTTCATGAATGACTTTTCAGTAGCTGAGATTCATTTGATGATTGTCTTGCTAATTTGGACAAGGTGTTCGCTAGATGTTAGGAAACAAACTTGGTACTCAATTGGGAGAAATGGCATTTCATGGTTGAGAAAGGCATTGTCCTTGGCCATAAGATTTCAAAGAATTGTATTGAAGTGGATAAGGCAAAGATTGAAGTTATTTCTAAGCTTCCACCCCTACCTCAGTGAAGGGTGTGGGGAGTTTCTTGGGCCATATGGGATTCTACCAGTAATTTATCAATGACTTTTCTAAAGTGGTGAATCCTTTGTGCAAATTCCTTGAGAAGGATGCCAAGTTCTATTTCAATGATGATTGAATGAGAGCTTTTGAACAATTGAAGCTCAAGTTGACAACTACTCTTATCATTTCATCTCCAAATTAGAGTTTGTCGTTCAAGCTCATGTGTGATGCAAGTGATGTAGCAGTTGGGGCTATTTTGGGGAAACGTATCAACAAAGTTTTTCATCCGATATACTATGACAGTAGGACCATGAATAGTGCCCAAGTCACTTATACCATTACAGAGAAGGAGCTCCTTGACATTGTGTTTGCTATTGAGAAGATCTGCCCATACTTGATGGGTGCCAATGTTATTGTCCACACAAATCATGCAGCGCTTCGCTATCTTATGAGCAAAAAGGAATCTAAAGCTCGTTTGATAAGATGGTGCTTTTGTTGCAAGAGTTTGATATTGACATCCAAGACAAGAAGGGAAGTGAAAATCAAGTGGCAGACCACTGTCTTGTTTGGAGGAGGAGGGGAAGCCACATGATGGCCTTGATGTCAATGGCTCTTTTCCTGATGAGCAACTCTTGGCACTTTCAATGAAGAGGTACCATGGTTCACGAATTTGGAACATTTCCTCGTGAGTGGTATCATTCCGGATGCGTTCTCTTCAAACCAAAGGAAGAAGATCAAGAGGGATTGTAAAGACTACTATTGGGATGAATCATACCTTTTCCGGATTTGCATGGATGGTGTGGTTAGAAGATGTATGCTGGAGGAGGAACAACGTGATAATCTTTGGATTTATCAATCTTCGCCCTATGGTGGTCATCATGGTAGAGCATGAACAACGGCTAAAGTTCTATAGCAGGTGGTTCCATAGCAGGCGGTATTGATCAGCGTTAGTGGTACACCCTCTTCCCAACAGACTTGGTGAGCCCCACTTCATCCCAGGGTCATGTATTGTATATTTTGTTCTCATTATTACCACATTTTGAGGTATAGCCGGAGCCTTATTGCCGGCACTATCATAATACTCTTTGTATCTTTTTAGAGGCTCCGTAGACATAGTGTGGGTTGTATATAGGTGTTGGGAAAGCCAAACAATTCATGTTGTGTTTGAATCACTTGTTCCACTTCAAACCCTAAAAATTTGTGTATTTTGAGGTTCTAAAATGAAGTAACTAATGGAAATGATTTGGTAATGCATACATGATCTCTGTATTGCTTGATTAATGGGAATATGCCTTCTCTTTATTCATGAGTGAGTTTGGGTAGAAAGAATCTAATAGGCTTGCTCAGCCGGGTTCACTCGGTTGAGCGCCGGTCGCGCTCCCCGAGTTTGGGGCGTGACAAACTTGGTATCAAAGCTTAAGGTTTTAAAGTGTCCTAGGATGTCTCGGAGCCGTGTCTAGTAGAGTTCTTCTTATCGGTGTGTTGTCTACCATATCTATAATGAGGAGGCTACTTGGATATTTAGGAATAATACCCTTCTTTGATGTTCTCTATCGTGCGATAGAGCTGGTTGTGAAAATGTTCCTCCTCTAACTCGTGCATTGCTCTAACTTTCAGTACATGGCACCTAAGAAGAAAGCAAGAGCTGGCCAAGGAGCCAATTCCGCCCCAGGAGTGGCAGTTGATTCTTTACTTGATGATGCGGGTGAGTACCCGAGAGGTGAGGATATTCCCCCGACTACTACACTGCCTGATTCTACTACACCTGAACAGAATGCACCAGTTCCTATATCTACTGAGGGTGCCGCGATTCCTCCAACTGACATTCTGGTTCCACCTCCAGCCCCAGCTTCCGATTTTGGTATTTTTGATGTGGATCTTAGGGGAGCCATACAGATGTTGACACAGATAGTGGCTTCCCAGGCCCAAAGATCAAATGTTGCACCTACTTCTTCTAGCCAGCAAAGGGATTCTGCTAGTTCCAAGGTAAACAGGTTTCTTCAATTAGATCCTCCAGTGTTCACGGGTGCTAATCCCGAGGAGGACCCCCAAGATTTCATTGATGAAATGCACAAGACTCTACGAGTTATGCGTGATACTGAGACAGAGGGAGCTGAGTTAGCCGCCTATCGCCTGAAAGGGGTGGCCTATTCTTGGTTTGAGTTGTGGGAGGACCCCCGTGGGGAGGGGAGCCCTCTAGTGAGGTGAAATGAGTTTGCTGACGCCTTCAGGATCATTTCTTGCCTGCCGAGACAAAGGCAGCCCGTGCCGCTGAGTTTGAGAATCTAAAGCAAGGTAATAAGAGTGTGTGGGAGTACCACATGGAGTTCGGGCGCCTGTCCAAGTATGCTATTCACATGCTATCCACTATGGAGGCTAGATTGCGTCGGTTCGTGCAGGGCCTTAGCCCCTTGGTTATCAATGAGGCCGCTATAACTGCCTTGAATTCTGACATGAACTATGGGAAGATGGTGGCATTTGCTCAAGCTACAGAGAACCGTACATTGAAGAACAGAATGGAGCGAGCGGGTAGCAGTATGGCCCGATCCCGGGCAACCTTGAAGATACATTTGGTGGTGGTAGGTTAGCCTTTAGGGGAGGGTCACCAGGGCCATCCCAGTCTTTTGCCCAGTCTTCAGCCAGTGCACTGCCATCAGGGCCCAGTCAGCAGTAGTGGAGTCGTTTTAGGCCCCATCAGGGCAACAATGGACCCCACCAGCAGGGGTGGCCCGGAGGGAGATTCCAGTAGCAGCGGAGGCCCCTATGCCCCAGGTGTGGGAAGATGCACTTAGTAATCTGCTACATGGACCTACCTATATGTTATGGGTGTGGAATGAGGGGTCATATTCAGAGAGAGTGTTGTTCATCGTGCCAGGGTGCGGGAAAGGGCACAACACAGCCATCCAGTCCTGCAGCTGCTACATCCTCAACACCCTCTCGAGCTCGAGGCACTCCACCACCCGCAGGGCGTGGTGCATTTAGGGGTGGTGCACAGAGTTCGGGAGGACCCATACGTTTCTATGCTATGCGTGGTCGCCAGAGTGCAGAGGCTTCTCCAGATGTTGTCACAGGTATATTGACTATCCAATCTCATTATGTGTATGCTCTTATTGATCCCGGTTCCACTTTGTCCTATGTTACTCCTTATGTTGCTATGGAATTTAGGATAGAACTGGAACAACTTCATCAACTGTTCTCTGTATCTACTCCAGTTGGTGAGTCTATTATGGCCGCGCCGGTTTATAGGGATTGTGTTGTCACTGTGCGTGGTCGGGATACCATAGTCGATATCATTGAATTGGGGATGGTTGATTTTTATGTAATAGTGGGAATGGATTGGCTTTATTCATGTTTTGCCAAACTCGATTGCCGAACTAGAACTATGAGGTTTGAATTTCCAAATGAGCCAGTTGTTGAATGGAATGGGGATAATGTGGTACCAAAAGGTAGGTTTATTTCTTACCTTGAGGCCACAAAGATGATTAACAAGGGGTGTATCTATCATTTGGTCCAGGTTACAGACATCGATGCTGAGGCACCTATACTTGAATCTGTGCCTGTTGTGAATGAATTTATGGATGTCTTTCCGGATGAGCTACGTGGGATCCCACCAGACAGGGAGATTGATTTTGGGATTGATGTGATGCCAGGCATGTAACCTATATCTATTCCACCATACAGAATGACACCGGCAGAATTGAAGGAGCTAAAGGAGAAATTGAAGGATTTGTTATAGAAGGGTTTCATCTGACCGAGTGTGTCGCCTTGGGGCGCACCGATTCTCTTTGTGAGAAAGAAAGATAGGTTGCTAAGGATGTGTATTGATTACCGACAGCTAAACAAAGTCACAATAAAAAATAAGTACACACTAGCAAGGATATATAATTTGTTTGATCAATTACAGGGTGCTAAGTACTTCTCCAAAATTGATTTACGGTCCGGGTATCACCAATTGAAGATCAGGGAGAAGAATATTCCGAAAACAGCTTTCAGGACCCGGTATGGGCACTTTGAATTTCTGGTAATGTCTTTTGGGCTAACAAATGCCACGGCAGCTTTCATGGATCTTATGAATCAAGTCTTCAAGCCTTTTCTTGACTCCTTTGTGATAGTGTTCATTGACTATATTCTTGTATATTCACGAAGTCCAGAGGACCATGCCGATCATCTCAAGGTAGTTCTGCAGACTCTTCATCAGCATCACTTGTATGCAAAGTTTTCAAAATGTGAATTTTGGCTTGAATCTGTTACATTCTTGGGTCATGTCGTCTCCAGAGAAGGAATTAAGGTTGATCCTCAAAAGATTGCAGCGGTGAAGAATTGGCCCAGACCTACAACTCCAAAAGAGATTCAGTTTCTTAGGCTTAGCAGGGTATTACAGGAAGTTTGTGGAGGGGTTCTCTACTCTTGCCTCTCCGTTTGACTAAATTGACCCAGAAAACGGTTAAGTTCCAATGGTCCGATGCTTGTGAAAGGAGATTCCGGGAGTTGAAATCAAGATTGACTACGGCACCGGTATTGACCCTGCCAGAGGTAAAGATGGGTTTGTGGTATATTGCGATGCTTCAAGGGTTGGGCTTGGGTGTGTACTAATGCAACCTGGCAAGGTGACAGCTTACGCTTCTAGGCAACTCAAGAATCATGGAAAAAACTATCCAACACATGACTTGGAACTTGCGGCGGCGGTTTTTGTATTGAAGATTTGGCGTCATTATTTGTATGGGGTCCATGTGGATATATACACGGACTATAAGAGCCTTCCATATATTTTTAAATAGAAAGAATTGAATTTGAGGTAGAGAAGATGGCTGGAGTTACTCAAAGATTACGACAACGATATTCTATATCACCGATGAAAAGCCAATGTTGTGGCGGATTCTCTCAACTGGAAATCTATGGGTAGTTTGGCTCACTTGGAGGCATGTCAAAGACCGTTGGCTAGGGAGGTTCATAGACTAGCTAGCTTGGGAGTTTTTCTTGCGGACTCTAGTGAAGGAGGGGTAATTGTCCAAAATAGAGCTAAATCATCACTTGTGGTGGAGGTCAAGAAGAAGCAACACAACGATCCATTGTTGGTACAATTTAAGGAGGGGATTCATAAACATAAGACCACAACTTTTTCTCTTAGCATGGATGATGGTACACAACGGTTGCAAGGGAGACTATGTGTTCTAAATATAGATGGTCTTCGCGAAAGAATCATGGCTGAAGCTCACACTTCTAGGTATTCCGTGCACCCAGGTTCTACAAAGATATATCACGACCTCAAGGAAGTCTATTGGTGGAATGACCTGAAGAGGAATGTGGCGGACTTTGTGGCAAAATGTCCAAATTGTCAGCAAGTAAAGTCCGAGCATCAAAGGCACAGTGGGTTGGCACAAAACATAGAAATTCCAATGTGGAAGTGGGAAATGATTAATATGGACTTTGTGGTAGGACTATCGCGCACTCCGCGCAAGTTTGACTCAATTTGGGTGATTGCGGACCGACTCACGAAATCAGCACACTTCTTGCCAGTTAAATCTACCGACAAAGCGGAACAGTATGCATAGTTGTATATTAAGGAAATAGTCAGGTTGCATGGCACTCCAGTTTCTATCATTTCTGATCGAGGGGCACAGTTCACGGCTAATTTTTGGAAGATATTTTAGCAAGGTTTGGGTACTCAAGTGAATCTTAGTACACCCTTTCATCCACATACTGACGGGCAAGCAGAGCGGACTATTCAGACACTTGAGGATATGTTGCATGCTTACGTCCTTGACTTCAAAGGTAGCTGGGATGACCATTTGCCACTCATAGAATTTTCCTACAACAACAACTATCATGCTAGAATTCAGATGGCACCATTTGAGGCGTTATATGGTAGGAGATGTAGATCTCCCATTGGGTGGTTCGAGATTGGGGAAGCTGAGTTGATAGGACCAGACCTCGTGCATCAAGCTATGAAAAAGGTTAAGATCATTAAGGAGCAGTTGAAAACTGCTCAAAGTTGTCAAAAGTCCTTTTCGGATGTTTGTCGTAGAGATTTGGAGTTCAAAGAAGATGATTGGTTATTCTTAAAGATTTCCCCCATGAAAGGTATAATGCGGTTTGGAAATAAAGGGAAATTGAGTTCGAGGTATGTCGGGCCGTACAAAATCATTCAGAGAATCGGTCAGGTGGTGTACAAGCTTGAGCTACCACCTGAGATGTCATTAGTGCACCCGGTATTCCATGTGTCTATGTTGAAGAAGGTAGTTGGGGATTTGTGCCGGTTGAAACTATCAAGGTTAATGAAGAACTGTTAATGAAGAAATTCTAGTTGCCATTCTTGATAGGCAAGTCTGAAAGTTGAGGAATAAAGAAATTGCCTGCGTGAAGGTGTTATGGAGAAACCAGCAGGTTGAAGAGGCTACTTGGGAGGCCGAGGAAGAGATGAAGAAGAAGCATCTTTACTTGTTTGAATAGCTATGTAATCATTTTATGAAATTGTCGCCTATGAATTTTGTACCACTTGTTCAATTAATGTAAAAGTGTTCCTTTTTGGTTATATGTTGCTTATGAGGCCACGGTTGGTGTTATTTTGTGTTGTGTCACGTCATTGGATTATTATATGTGGTTAGGATGTGTTTCTGGGATTCTCTGGCAGTGGATAGGCCTAGTTACAAAGGAAACTCTGGCGAAATATTTGGATATTTAGGGAGTTAGTCAAAATTTGGGACTGGTGTGTAGTATGGTAGTTGAGTTGCATCGAATGCTAATAGTGAACTTTTACCCTCATTCGAGAATGAATGATCTTAAGTGGGGGAGGATGTAAGGCCCCGTAAAATTTTACCTAAAAACCTGGAATTTCGTGGTGCCGAGATAGGCTTATGTGTTAAAAATTGTAACGCAGTACGAATTTTTTGGGTTGAACAGTGCGCTGGGAAGTTGAAGGAAAATGTTTGGCCGAATTGGGCATTTCTGCGGCTCATTATGCGGCTGCATAATCACCCTACGGGCCGCAAAATGGCCGTAGAGTGAGGCAGTCTTTTGGGCCATTTTTGATGCCATTTTCGCGACCCATTATGCGACCGCAAAACCATTTCGTGGGCCGCACTCTGATCGCATATCCAACCTTAAAATTTTTCAGATGGAGGTTCTGTGCTGCATTATGCGATCGCAGAACAGGTCTGCGGGCTGCATAACGGCCGCAGAGTGGGGCAGACCAGCCTAGTTCCGGAGGGCCATTTCGCGGACCGCAGAAGCATTCTGCGGTCGCATATCTTTTCCGGGGCTTCATTTTTGGATTTTTATAACCCGATCCTACTTCGATCAAATAGATGCAATGGACCATTTTTGAGCTAAAATTTGATATTTTGAGAGTGAGAGAGTGCCTAGAGTAGGAGAGTGATCCTCAACCAATTGTCCACCACTTCTTGCTCAAAAATTTGAAGATTATCAAGTAAAATTCACTAGGTCTTCATCCTAAAGGTAAGATTCTAAACCCTAGCCCTTAATTCCAAAATTTAACTAAAAATGGGTAATTAGCAAGTTAACTCATGGGTATGGGAGTTATTCATCTTACATGTATGTGTTAATAAAGGGTGTAGGAAGATTATGAGCTAAAAATGGTAAAGGATGGGTTGTGGGATGAGGAAATCCTCCATAAAAGGGCCTTGAACCCTTAATGCATACTTAGTGGTTGATAAAATGCTCAAATGAGCTGGAACCATAATCATCTTCCTAATTTTGGTTCAATTTGTTATATTCCTAAAATAAATTGAAGTTGCTAAGAAATTTCGGAATATTTTAGAGTTTGAGGAAGCTCAATTGATGTATGTTGGCTAAACCCCCTCTTCTTAGAATTGATTCCCACGGTGTTCATGTAATTGGTGTAAGTCTCAAGTTGATCATTATAAAATTAGCTGATCCGAATAAACTTGTGGTGAAAGATATATGTTCAATATGTGTTCCAAAATGCTTTTATCATGCTATGTGATCACTTGACAATATGTTCAAAGTATGGACTATGTGTTATAAATGTTACAACTTCAAGTCAAGTTGAATGAAGGATCTTTGCCAAATTATGTGAAAATCTCTATATGCCTAAAACTCCTAATTGCTCACATGTGTAGTTAATGTATTGAATTGAAAGGCTTTGTTTGTTGACAATGATGATGATGTTTGAAAATGATTAGGTGAGCACGAAATATGAAATACGGCCAAGTGCTAAGGATCACATTATAATTGTGGCCACTAGTGCCAATGAATCGAAAAGATGTGAAAGAGGTATGATGTTAGATAATTGATAGAAAAAGGTAATGTCTCGGGTGAAACGGCCTAGCCGATCGGGCCGTGATCGGATGCCATGCCGCACAAATGGTGGTGACTATGCTGGAAATGAAATTGGAATTGTGATTGAGGTGGATGTCTCAAATGAGACAACATAGCCGATCGGGTCGTAATTGGACTCCGTGTAAAAGTACGGTGGTATTGCGAATGATGGTATATCGCTACTAAAGATCTCCTAACCTAAAAATATGGCAATTTACTTGAAAACTTATGTGGTTCCTAACTTGATGTTTTGGTATTGTTTGAGGCTTCTATTGGTTTCATGAATGTTTCCCCCTTGTATTATTATTCATTCTATTGAGATGGTGTTTAGTTATACATGCTAGTACTATTCGATAGTACTAACGTCCCTTTGCCGGGGCCGTTGCATCTTTAAATGGATGCAGATGGTTCCATAGCAGGTGGTGTTGATCAGCGTTAGTAGTACACCCTCTTCCCAGCAGACTTGGTGAGCCCCACTTCATTTCGGGGTCATGTATTGTATCTTTTGTTCTTATTATTACCACGTTTTGAGGTATAGCCGGAGCCTTATTGCCGACACTATCACAATACTCTATATTTTTAGCGGCTCCGTAGACATAGTGTGGGTTGTATATCGGTGTTGGAAAAGCCAAACAATTCATGTTGTGTTTGAATCACTTGTTCCACTTCAAACCTTGAAAATGTGTGTATTTTTAGGTTATAAAATGAAGTAACTAATGGAAATGATTTGGTAATGTATACATGATCTCTGTATTGCTTGATTAATGGGAATATGTCTTCTCTTTATTCATGATTGAGTTTGGGTAGAAAGAATCTAATAGGCTTGCTCAGTCAAGTTCACTCGGTTGAACGCCGGTCGCGCTCCCCAAGTTTGGGGTGTGACATTGGCGTTCGGAAAAGCTTATCATCTTACAGTGGAATTAGAGCACAAGGCAATGTGGGCCCTGAAGAAACTAAATCTTGATTGGGATGTAGCCGCTAGCTTGCGGGTTGCACATTTGAATGAATTGGATGAGTTCGGGTATCATGCAATGAGAGTTTGTCCTTATACAAAGAAGAGACGAAGTACCTTCATGACAAGTATGTTTGGAACAAGGAGTTCAAGGCCGGTGATCCAGTGTTGTTGTTCAACTCAAGGTTGAGATTTTTTTCCGGGAAGCTTAAGTCAAAATGGAGTGGGCCGTTTGAAATTGTTGGTGTGACACTTATGGTGCTTTGGACTTGAAGAACAAGAATAATGAAATATTTCGAGTCAACGGACACTGAGTGAAGCACTACTCTGGACAAGTTAGTGAATGCCACGTGGTGGCGGTACTTTACTTTGAGGATGCTATGATATTGTGTCATGCCTCGACGTTAACTAAGGTGCTTCTTGGGAGGCAACCCAAGTTATTTTCCTTTTTCTCTTTTAATTAGATGTTGTTTCTTTTTTTAACTAGATTTGAAGTGTGTTGCAGTGATCAGTGTTAGTTATTGAGATGAATGCTGATGATGTCCCAGCATAGGAAACTGCGAACCGCACATTTATTTGTGTGGCCGCATAAGAGGAGATGCGAACAACATAAATTAGCTTGCGGTTGCAGATTTTACCTACGGAACGCATTTGCAAGAGGTAGCTCATGCGCTAAATTGCAAGTCCTCTGAACTTTTCACCTAATAGTGCAAAGTTAACTTTGCGGACTATCAGAAAATTTTGCGCTCGCAGGAGAGCACTATCAGAGAAGTCACTATAACTAGGTTGACAGAAGTGAGACCGCACTTGAAAACGTGCGGACCGTATAACCTCAAGCTCTCCACCACCCAGGTAACAAAACGAGGACCACATTTGAAAGTTTGCAGCCACACTCCCCCTCTTTCGCCCTTACCCTTGCGTGAGTATAAGTAGAACAGTAGGTCTCCCATTTATACTTTTCACCATTTTCACCACCTAATTGAGATTCTACGGAGGAACTAGTTACTTACACTTTATATGACATACAATTACCCACACTCCAATTGTTCGTATCACACTAGCACAATCTAGTATACATCACTTCTATCTTGTTATTTTTCTTTTTGAATTTATTTTTTGCTTCTTGACCTCATTTTAGGCCATCTATGATTACATCCTTTTTCTGTGTCTATGTGAAGTAGTTTAACATTGGGTATTTATGAAAGCATGCTTAGGTAGGTTTAGGTCTTTAGCTACCATGCCTTTACCATGTTATCCAGTTAGATTGAACACATAATTGCATAACCTAGATAGAAAATGACCTTCACCCATAACTGTTCTTGATTGTGCGGGCCAAATTTGAATTTTTGCTGTCTGCAATCTCTGATTTAGGTAGCTTTGTTGATAACCCAGGTTGTGCGGCTGAACTTTATTTGTGCGGACTGCACTTGAAAATTTTGGGGCTGCGAAGAGAGGTCCGCGCTGTCCTTCAGAGAACTTCTTCTTTGGGACCTGAGTACTTCTACTCAAGTGTGGACCGCAATAAAATTGTGCGTACCACAGTTGGATTTTTGCTGCCGCAGATGCGAGTCCGCATTGTCCTTCAGAGACTTCTCTCTGAAAGTTTGAAACATTTGCGCAGGAGTGCGGCCGCACTTGGATTTTTGCAGATTGTTCTTCCTCTTTGCGGACCGCACTTGCACTCTGTCTTATGCTTGCTACACACTAAACACCCTACTGCTTATAAGCTGTCTTCTATTGCTATTATGACTCTTAATTGCGTTACAACTTGTATATCAACTGACACCTCTCTTTGCACATACACAGACAATGGTGAGATCAAGAGGAAACGAGAGACATCTAAAATAATGGGTGGTCAAGGAAAAGGAAGAGGCAGAGGTGACATGCACCCGAGTTCACAAAAGGCAATCGCCAGGAAAACAACTACTGGCTGGGGGAGAGGTAGAAGCCTCTCAGAGTCTGATTCCTATCTTCCGTCTAGGGAAACGTCCGAAGGAAATTTAGTGTCTCTATCTGAAGAGCACGACCAGGAGCAGTCTCAGCCACAGGGGCAGTGTGAGCCCCAAGTTTGTGACTTCCGCATCTCAAAGCACTTCTCAAGCCACAACTAGCACTAGTCATGAGTCAAATGCAGCTGCACAAGACTCTGATTCTGATGATGCACCTAATGACGGAAAAGGGGAAAAGATTCCATGAGATGGCAGAGTAAGGAGAAAGAGGAAGGTTGTCTGGGAAGATAGCTTCTGAAGCTTCAATGATTATATGGATTTCCGACGGTGGTGGAGAGAAAGGTCCCTCACTCATGAAAGACAACTCCTCACCAAGGACTTAGACAAGTACAATCCAGCAGTCCTGGAGCAGTATACAAAGAGGAAAGGATGGATGCAGTTCACCGAGGAGCTGGTAGATGTCAAGGAACACCTTGTCCGGAAATTCTACGCCAACATGACGCATATTATCAAAGGGACCAAGGTTACCAAAGTGCGCAACCTTAAAATGAAATTTGATCAACGCACTTTGAACGCCTTCTTCGGACTTGAGGATGTGTAGCCGAAGGAGTACTTGGCCAAATTGGCTGAGAATGAGGATGTCCGCCCATGGCTCGCGGAGGTTCTTTCACCCGGGCCTACACCCCCTTGGTTAGGTGCTAGAGTGCCAATCTTCCGCAAGACTCTGAGCTTTGAGACGAAGGATTGGCAGACTTTTGTGTGTACAAGACTTGATCCATGCCTACATAAGAACAACCTGCCTCTGGAGAAAGCAGTGCTAGTAGCTTCTATCATGGCCGGGTACCCAATCAATGTGGGTGCTCTGATGTTGGCCAGTATCTCTTTAGTAGCACAACACAGTAAGACCTCCTACCCCTACCCCAACACTATCATAGAGTACTTGACAGATGCCAAGCTGGGGTCCAGACCATTTGATATGAAAGTTAAGCCAACCAGCCCCTTTGATTTGCACACGTTGCAAGATCCAAGGAATCTAAAGAAGGGCAGTTAGCCTTCCACTACTACTAGCCAGTCTGATGAGCCTGTAGTAGTAGCTACTGGTCCTTTTGATATCCCCTCACTTCAGCTGAGCCTTCCACCTGTGCCAGAGATTTCGTTCTCGAGCCACCATCACCCCTTGCTCCATTGCCTACACCAGCTCTGAGGCCGGTACCTTTGCCTACTGGCCCACTGTCTGCTTTATGGGTTTCTCAGACGCTGGTGAGTCCCAACAACTGGATGCAGACATCTACATCAAAACTGTCCGAGATATCTAGTACAATTGCATGGCAACCCTCTACACAACCTAATACTTCTGACATAGACAAGAAGGTCACCAAGGTCTTGGACAACCAGAAGGTGATTATGGACATACTTGTGCAACTGTACTTTTTCTCCTATATATATATATATATATATATATATATATATATATATATATATATATATATATATATATATATATATATATATATATATATATATATATATATATATATATATATATATATATATATATATATATGAAAAGATTACTGATAGAGTATACTTTCTTATCCTTTTTTTCTCTATATCAGACAATAAATTCTAAAGTCGTATACCTCTTTTCCTCTTTTCCCCCTTTTTTTTTCTCTTTAGAAGTGTAAAAAATTTGATACAATATACCTTCTTCTTTTTTTGCTTTTATTGTTTTTCCTTTTTTTAAGTATGTGTATTACTGTAAATATTTCTGGCATATAATACATCAAACTAGTATATCAGTATAACAAAATGATATATTAATGTTTAATATTATTATAAGATAATTGACATATTTGTATACCAGATGGTATATTACTATTTTATGTGTAGCTTTACACTTAATTTTGATGCAGTAAATAATACCTCCCTGGAACTCTATCAAACAATCGTATAAAAAAACAAAATAAAACAAATCATGATAACTCCAATGGAAATATTTAAGAAAAAAACCTTTGTAACAATATACTATTTACATTATACTGTATAATGTTGCAGTATATTGTATATTCCAGCAATATACTATTACAGTATATTATATAAGTAAACTTTATATTGATGTAGTAAATTGTAGATCATAAAAGTATGCAAATCGTGAGTTGTACCTCATGTTCATATAAAAAGGAATACAATATACCAAACTAGAATGTTGTATTCTACGTGCGACATTAGTAATCTCTTCAATATATGTGATGTTCATGACGGACGGTGGGCTAATGAAGGGGGTCAAGCAGCATTGGCGGACTTCTAGGTTGTCAAGCTTCTGAAGAAGGGGTGCACACGTCACCTTCGGAAAATCCCAGATCGAAATGGGAGGGAAAAGTGAAGAGCTTTATAAAGCATGACATAAGTTCACATGGTACGCGCGCTTTTGGGGCTCGAGGTGGCGTAGCCCAAAAAAGATATATTTGTACGGGTATAGGCCCAAAACGGACAATATGTGCCATGGGTTTGGGTCGTGACAAATATGGTATCAGAGCCGGATTTTCCTTAGTACAATGGTGGAGCAAACCTCATTGAGGATGCTGAGTCTCAAGGGGGTGAAGATGAATGTGATGCCCATGAAGGAGAGCGGGTTGATGAGGGTGGGTCAAGCAGGTTTCTAGGCTAGTAAGCTTCTTAAGAAGGGGTGCATAGGTCACCTTAGGTATATCACACATCGGAATAGGAGAGAAAAGTGAAAGTTTTATAAGCATGACATAAGTTCATATGGTACATGCGCTTTAGGGGATCGAGATGGTATACCCCAAAAAAGATAAATTCATACGGGCCTAGGCCCAATGCGGACGATACGTGCTATGAGCATGGGTCGTGACAATGTATCTAAAAAATTTCGACTCAAATTCCACAAATTGAATCCAAATAAGCTAAAAGTTTAACCAAATTTTCCAAATAACCGTCTAAAACAAACCTCAATCAGAATTGTATGAAACATTAATCATCAAAAATGCAATTGTGCTATTTAAGCTTTCTCAAACCCCAATAATGATGTGTTGAGCTCTCTTCTCTTAAATCTTATCAAATCAACATGTAACTATAAATTTAAGAACAAGTAAATAAGTCTCAATCATATCAACAACAACTTCAACTTTTGAATTTTCAAATCTGAACTTATAGACCTGATTTAGATAATAAATTAATTAATCAAAAAAATTATAACTGCAAAAAAAGGAAAAGAGAAGTTAATAAAACAGTAGGTCTTTTCACAAGCAATAGGGTGTGCATTTGACTATTAGGTAGGAGTCCAAAAGAAGTTCTGTCAAAGAGAAGCACATGATGAGGCGTTTGAAATCTAAACTCACTAAGAGAAACTCATCTTGACAGCGACGGTGTGTTAGCTAATTTTTTGAGCAAAATGGTAGGAAATTGAAACAAGTTCTAGTACGTAAAATACGGGTAGTTATTTTGGTTCCCATAGGCATATTGTATAGTTTTGAGCACTTTGGTTACTGCCCAATATTTAACAAACTCTGTAGTTATATTTAACGAAAATGATGATGAATTTTTTTAAACCCAATGAAAACACAGGAAAAGTCCTGTCAAATCCAAGAAACAACACCATAAATTGTAGTACTAAACACCAGAAACAAATAAAAACTAACACCAACACCAAACTCAAGAAATAGACCAAAAAAAAGCTGAAATTGTGAAACTGTAATTCCAAATGTAAGTTCATGTTACTTAATCAGAGTTTGTTGAATATTTGACGGAGAATAAATACCCTCACGTTTTGGCAAACTTAAAGAACTAAAACAGTTCGGAATTATATTCATGAAGGGACCATTTTGAACCCAGCCCAAAATTTAAGAGACCATTTTTGTTATTTTCTCGTCAGTGCACAAAAGTGACTCTAGTAGTATGAGTTCAAATTAAATATACAGAGAATGCATTTTAATTTACACTATCAATACAATTTAACTGTACAATATATGCAAATACTATTTGACAATATATGCACTGCATAGAGAATGTATGATAACATACCTGGGATAAGAGGCACATTAAGGATTGCATTTGGTTTCTTCCCACTGAATCTCCAACAAATGCCAATGACTTGTTCCTCATCATATTCAAGAACTGATGAGGGTTGAAGATAGGCAACTCACATCCTTTGGGCTTCCATCTCCATTTCATGAACTCAGTATCAGGCCTTCCATGTTTCATGCAATTTTGGAAATCGTAGATCTCCAAACACGTCGTGTTCGTGTAATATGGAGCATCAGGATTCGGAACCCACTTTCCACGAAAAATATCACATTTTGCATGGAGCAGATGATGGTTTACTATATATGTGACATAAGAAGGGTGGTAAAGAGGGATAAAACCTAAAATGATTAATGTTAAAGCTATAATTATGAATAATCTTGGTGTTTTTTGAGCAGTATTAATGAAGTTTTTCCAGAAGGGAAGTTCCATGGCACCGATCAGCTTAATTCTACAATGAAGAATTGAAAGTGAAAGCACATCTAGTTTTTTGGGGGGAGCTAGAAAAATATATAACTTCAAAATTATTGGAGTAGAAGTGGCATCGAGATAAGGAAAACCTAACACAGAGAAAGTGTTAATTAATCACGTAATTAATCCTACCCTTAATAATTAGCTAGCACCTCGATTCGGGTTTAATTTATAAGAGAGCCCCAATAGGACACAATATTCTAGGAGCAAAAATTATGGTCTAGTTCATAATTACTCCTCTCTTATTACGGGATGCTTATCTAACCAATACAAAAAAGCATTACATATATTTGGTGGAGATCATATATATTTCACTCTGGTACCATAATAGGAAACTCTTTGATATTCACCTAATTGTTGTTCCAATTCGGTGTTTACTTTATCTAGTGAGGTATATTTTTTTTACTAATTTCTTTGGTCTGAGAATCCCCATGTCTGAGGTCGAGCAGCTATATATAGTACTCTCGTTGATTGAGGTTAGATACTCGTATGTACCGGGTGCATACTCGACGCATGGCGGAATTAGTATTTCCACTAGGTTTGAGCTTGGATCTATATTGGCTTGTCAATTACTGATCATAGAGCAAATTTTAGAGAGATTCATCATCGTTGTATGTTATATCAATGTAACGACCACCTCTCATGAGAAAATGGATCCCAGAGTATTTGGTTATCTAAAAAAGTACTATATGTAACTGTTCATAATTGATATTTAGTAATAATATGAAGATAAAAGGCATGTAGCCTGTGGCTAAAATAGATTATCGTAAAAACTCGTTCTTCCAAAATCCAAATCTCGATAGCTATCCACATGCCAATCATCCTATTATAATTATCGTGTACGTTAATCAATGATCAAGATGCTAATATAGTATTGTGCGATTAATTAATTGCACATATAAATATGTAGACTTCACATAATATATATTCGCATGAGAACTTAAGTTTAATTGAAGTACAATGTGATAACTCGGGTTATTCACAATTCTAGAGATTAATTGTACCTATAGTAAGCATTTCATCCAAAAATATGAATTAATTAATGAAAAAAATTGACTCTTTCCCAGGTCGAAGCTTCGTGCCGTGGAGAAAAAGTTGGGCAGATGTTTTATAACACCTTTCTATATTTTGAAATACTTAACTTTATAGTTTTATTCTTATCGTCAATGAAACTAGGGGAGATTTGCACAAATAGGATGATTTGAGACCACCATTTTGTATTGGTAAACAAATGAACTTAACGCGTGTACTATTCAAAAGAGGATAGGAATTGTGACAAGAATTCACCATTCATTTTACACAATAACCAGAGTATAAACTGGAAAGTAAGAAAATCGGAGATAAACATAAGACTTCCGAAAGATCAACTAGTATATGTAACGATTCGACCGTTCGTTTTGAGTATTGTAGCCTTGTTCACCCATTTAGTGCTTATTCTATGTTCAATTATGGTTATGTGACTTGCCAGGGTGGTTGGTTTGGTTCCGCGGATGTATCGGAATGAATTGGGACACTTAGTCCCTAGGTGGGAAGCTTGAGTTAAGAGTTGATCGATGTTGACTTATGAGTAAACGACTCCGGAATGGAGCTTAGATAGTTCCAATAGCTTCATATGGCTATTTTGGACTTAGGAGTATATCCGGATATTGATTTGGAGGTCGGTAGGTTGTTTTGGCTTGAATTGGTGAAAGTTGAAAAGCCGAGAAGTTTGACCGAAAGTTGACTTTGTTGATATCGTGCTCGGATTTTTAGTTCCGGGAGTTGGAATAGGTCCGTTATGTCATTTATGACTTGTGTGTAAAATTTGAGGTCAATCGGAGTTGGTTTGGTGTGTTTCGACATTGGTTTTAGAAGTTGGAAGCTCAATAGTTCATTGGGCTTGAATTGGGGTGCGATTTGTGTTTTCGATGTTGTTTGATGTGATTTGAAGCTTCGACTAAGTTCGTATGATGTTTTAGGATGTTTTGGTATGTTAGGACGGGGTCTTGGGGCCTCAAGTGTGATTCGGATCATGTTCGGCTCATTGTTGGACTTGTAGAATGCTGTTATGCCTGATTCTAGTTTACTTAAACATGAATCGCGAGATACGGTCCACAATAGCGAGGGGTTGTTTGGTGATTGGTGAAAATTGTTCAACGCGTTCGCGATCATGGGCATGTGTTCGCGTAGCTTTGTGGTCTCAGGTCACCCCGAACACGAGTGGTATTACGCGTTCGTGTAAGAGGAGTGGTCAGCTGGGGGTATACGACTTCAAACCTACGCGATCGCGCAACTAGAGTCGCGTTCGCGAAGAGTTGGATCAGGTAATATCGCGTTTGCGAAGTGTATTATTGTTGGCAGCATCTTTTGTTCTTCGCGATCGCGAGGTTCTTCCATGATCGCGAAGAGGTACCACTGGGCAGACTATTTAATTTCAAAAATGTGGGTTAGAGTGTTATTTCATATTTGGACTTGGGGAGCTCGACGAGGAGGGATTTTTGAGAGGGATTTCACTACAAATCAAGAGGTAAGCTATTTTTGATCAATTTTGTCCAATAATAGTTAATACCCATTGATTTCTACACTTAGATTATGTGGTTTTAGGTCGTTCATGAATACCCATTTTAGTCTTGTTCTATCCGTGGAATTTTTATGTATTAGAGTAATTAAGTTGTGGTTCATGTTAGAAATCATGCATAGGCTATATGCTTATTATGTTGGGACCCACTGAGATCATTTTTGCTGTTGAGTTGTTTGCTTAAGTTGCAATTATATACTCACTCATATTCATTCATTTGCATATGAGATTTGTGAGCCTGCGAGACCGGAGAGATTGATGACTGAGTTGGGGCCTGAGAGCCAGATTGTGTGATATTTATGGGATCGGGCTACACGCCGCAACAGTTATTTATGGGATCAGACTGTACACCGCATCAGGCCTTATTGGTCATTTATGGGATCGGACTGCACGCCGCAACAGGCTTTATTGACTTATTCTATGATCGAGCTGCACACCGCAACAGACCATATTGGCAGTATATTAGAGCTAGGGCAGGATCTGCCCCTCCGAAATCTAACATACCAGTAGTAAGCGTAGGTAACGTACAGTGCTGAGTGATTGTATGTGATGAGTGGAAGTTGAGAGAGCATTATTGAGTACTCTGAGAGAGTGAGTAACTGGGAGTATCATTGTGATGCATTACATTTGACATGCACATTTAACATGTAGGCATAGAGATGTAATATTCCTCATGCTAGCTGTACTTGGCCTATTTTATCAGTGTTGAACTTAGATTGTTGAACTCGAAAAGCATGCCCACATTTCTATACAGTGTACGAACTCGAAAAGCATGCCCACATTTCAGATGTGCAGGCCTTGGCCAATCAGTTCGTAAGGTTAGATGTTTCAGAGCCTAGTCGGGTTCTAGCTTGTATGGTTTCTCGATCTTCTTTATATGAGCGCATCTGAGAGCGTCCGTATGACGAACCCCATTTGCTTGTCCTTAAGGACACGGTTCAGCACGGTGATCCCAAGAAGGTTTCTATTGGAGATGATAGGGTGTTGTGGATGCAGATTCGGATTTGTGTGCCCAATGTGGATGGATTACGTGAGTTGATTCTTCAGGAGGCCCATAGTTCGTAGAATTCCATTTATCCAGGTGCTGCGAGGATGTATTAGTACTTGAGACAGCACTATTGGTGGAGAAGAATGAAGAAGGATATAGTGGAGTTTGTAGCTTCGTGCTTGAATTGTTAGCAGGTGAAGTACGAGCATTAGAGGCCGGGCAGTTTGCTTCAGAGGCTTGAGATTCCTGAGTAGAAATGGGATCGTATCACCATGGACTTCATTGTTGGACTCCCGTGAACTTTGAAGAAATTTGATGTTATTTAGGTGATTGTGGACCGGTTGACTAAGTCCGCGCATTTCATTTCGGTGGTGACCACCTATTCTTCAGAGCGGTTGGCTAGGATCTATATCCGCGAGATTATTCGTCTTAACGGTGTGCCGGTGTCCATTATTTTTTATCGGCGCACGTAGTTCACATTGTAGTTTTGGAGAGCAGTGCAGTGAGAGTTAGGCACACAGGTTGAGTTGAGTACAACATTCTACCCTCAGACGGACGCACATTCTGAGCGCACCATCCAGATATTGGAGGATATGCTACGCGCTTGTGTTATGGATTTTGGAGGTTCTTGGGATCAGTTTCTACCGCTTGCAGAGTTTGCCTACAACAACAACTACCAACCAAGTATTCAGATGGCTTTGTATGAGGCCTTATATGGGAGTCGATCTCCAGTTGGGTGGTTTGAGTCGATGGAGGCTAGGTTGCTGGGCACGGATTTGGTTCAGGATGCTTTGGACAAGGTCAAGATGATTTAGGATCGGCTTCGCACGCCTCAGCCTAGACAGAAGAGTTGCGCCAATCAGAAGGTCCGTGATGTTGCCTATATGGTGGGAGAGAAGGTATTACTCAGAGTTTCACCCATGAAGGGTTTTATGAGGTTCAAGAAGAAGGGCAAGTTGAGCCCTCGGTATATTGGCCCTTTTGAGGTCCTTGAGAGGATTGGAGAGGTGGCCTACAAGCTTGCACTGCCACCATCGAGTGTTCACCCAGTGTTTTATGTTTCCATGCTCTAGAAGTATTTTGGTGATCCGTCTTATATTTTGGACTTCATCACAGTTCAATTAGATGGAGATTTTACTTTTGATATGGAGTTGGTGGCCATTTTGGATCGGCAGGTTCGAAAGTTAAGATCAAAGAATATAGCTTCAGTGAAAGTACAGTGGAGAGATCAGCCAGTTGAGGAGGTTACTTTGGAGACTGAGCGGGAGATGCGTAGCAGCTATCCACACCTATTTGGGACTCCAGGTATGATTCTAGACCCGTTTGAGGACGAACATTTGTTTAAAAGGGGGAGAATGTAATGACCCGGCCGGTCATTTTGAGTATTTTAGCCCCGTTCCCCCATTTATTGCTTATTCTATGTTTAATTGTGGTTATGTGGCTTGCCGGGGGTGGTTGGTTTGGTTCCGGGGATGTTTCAGAATGAATTGGGACACTTAGTCCCAAGGTGGGAAGCTTAAGTTGAAAGAGTTGACCGGATGTTGACTTATGAGTAAAAGACTCCGGAATTGAGTTTAGATGGTTTCGATAACTCGTATGGTGATTTTGGACTTAGGAGTATGTCCGGATATTGATTTCGAGGTCTGTAGGTCGTTTTGGCTTGAATTGGCGAAAGTTGGAAAGTTGAGAAGTTTGATCGAAAGATGATCTTGTTGATATCCGGCTTGAATTTTTGGTTCCGAGAGTTGGAATAGGTCCGTTGTGTCATTTATGACTTGTGTGCAAAATTTGAGGTCATTCGGAGTTGGTTTGGTTTATTTCGGCATAGGTTTTAGATGTTGGAAGTTCAATAGTTCATTAGACTTGAATTGGGGTGCGATTCATATTTTTGATGTTGTTTGATGTGATTTAAGGCTTCGACTAAGTTCGTATGATATTTTAGGATGTGTTGGTATGTTTGGATGGTATCCCTGGGGCCTCGGGTGTGATTCAGATCATGTTCGGCTCATTGTTGGACTTGTAGGACTGCTGTTATTTCTGGTTCTAGTTTCCTTATACGTGATCACGAGACAAGGTCCGCGATCACAAAGGTTTGTGTTGTGACTGGTGAAAATTGTTCTACGCGTTCGCGATCATGGGCATGTGTTCCCGTAGCTTTGTGGTCTCAGGTCACCCAGAAAGTGAGTGGTATTACGCGTTCGCGTAAGAGGAGTGGTCAGCTGGGGATATAAGGCTTCAAGCCTACCCGATCGCGCAACTGGAGTTGCGTTCGCGAAGAGTTGGATCAGGTAACATCGCGTTCGCGTTCGCGAAATGTATTTTTGTTGGCCGCATCTTTTGTTCTTTGCGATCGCGAGGATCTTTCCGTGATCGCGAAGAGGAACCACTGGGCAGACTATTTAATTTCAAAAATGAGGGTTAGAGTATTATTTCATATTTGGACTTGGGGAGCTCGGCTAGGGGCGATTTTGCGAGTTTCACTACAAATCAAGAGGTAAGCTATTTTTGATCACTTTGTCCAATAATATTGAATACCCATTGATTTATACACCTAGATTTTGTGTGTTTTAAGGTGAAAATTGGGGGATTTTGGACTAGGCATTGGGGAGTAAGATTTGGGGGTTTGAGGGTCAATTTAGGGACGGAATTGGATGATTTTGGTATGGTTGGACTCGTTATTGAATGTGTGTTCGGATTTTGTGAATTTTGTTGGGTTCCGAGGCGTGGGCCAGGGGTTGACTTTTTGGCTTGACTATTTGAATTTGGTTAAAACTTAGCTTTATCGTATGGAGTCGATTCCTTATACTAAGTTGTTTGTGACTAGATTAGAATAGGCCGATTCGTGAGACAAGGGTTTGTTTGATCATTAAGTTGCGCACTTTGAGGTAAGTAACACTTCTAAACTTGGTACTGAGGGTATGAATCCCTGAAATACATATTATGTGGTTGTTGTTAAGGTGACGCGCATGCTAGGTGACGAGCGTGTGGACATGCACCGTGGTAATTATAACTCGTTTGATTCTATCGAATTGTGTAGTTATCTAGTCTTGTTCTGTGGAATTTCTATGTGTTAGAGTAATTTAGTTTTGATTCATGTTAGAAATCATGTTTAGGCTATTTGCTTATTATGTTGGGACACACTAAGTCATTTCTGTTGTTGAGTTATTTGCATAAGTTGCAATTATGTACTGAGTTATATTCATTCATTAGCATATCATATCTCAGTCTCTGTTATCATTTACTATTACATTATGTTATCATTGTTCGGGCCGTGTGGTATGAGATTTGTGAGCCCGTAAGACTAGAGAGATTGATAACTGAGTTGGGGCCTAAGAGCCAGATTGTAAGCGATATTAATGGGATCGGGCTACACGCCGCAACAGTTATATACGGGATCGGGCTGCACGCCGCAACAGTTATATATAGGATCAGGCTGCACGCCGCAACAGACCTTATTGGTCATTTATGGGATCGGGCTGCATGCTACATCATGCTTTATTGATTTATTATGGGATCAGGCTGCATGCGGGCATCATAGCAGCTACCTCATAGTTATGATGTTATTCAGTGATTGCTTGAGACTTGAGTGGCCAAAGCTTGATTACTGAGAATTTGTAAGACTATCAAACGATAACTATTCTAATGATAAATACTCAAGTCTCAAGCGATCACTGAAGAACATCTCTCTTATCTACTGTTCTATAATTCTTTATTTTATCTCGCATTTTTCTTAATTGTCTAGTTATTATTTGGATTGATTATGTTATTTAGCTCTCAATTATAAATTCAGTTATTTTTATCCTTAAATCAGTTTTGAGATTAAACAGTTTGGCGCCCAACGCAATGCTAGAATAATTTTGTTGTTCACCCAAATGTACTAATAATCTTTTCCGTTTGTATTTTGTATCAGTTAAGACTAGCAACATGGTTGGGCATTTTGATCCATGCAAATAAGAACAACTAAGTGACGGATGGTTCCACAGAACATAACGACATCAATGGTAACCAATTGCCAAGAATTGTAGGGGTGTCTTCTCCGAGAAATTTTCCACCACGACATTTAAGGGAATCATCACCAGAACGAGCCGCATGAGTGGCATCCGAAATGTCCAACATTGTAGAGTTCATAAGCGCACAAATATCTTGGAGCCAGCATATTAATAATGCAATATTTAATTTAATGGCAATCGTAAAAGCTAGATCGCCAGGATACCAAAAGTTGATCTCACCAACATGCCTCAAAATTCTGACACTGGGGGACTTCCCAATGATGCCATAATGGAAAGTTCAGGTACACCTAATAATTTTGATTTCTAATTTCAACGGCCAACAATCTCAACCACGGGACCGTGATGTCGTCTAACATCCGCTTGCTAAGGAAGCAAACATTAGCTAAACAATTAAGCAATTTAACAATTTTAAACACAATAATAAGAATTAATGAAATACTCTGAATTATATAATAAATCCAAAACCATCGTTGTTTAAGACTAATCCTAGAAACTGGTGTCACAAGTTCATGGGCTCCTAGAATCCTACAGATAAAGTCTGAAATGAAATACAAACTATTTGATACAAAGTAAACAATACTAAATAGGAAGGGGACATCAGGGTCTGCAAAAGCCATGCAGCTCTACCTCAAGTCTCGTGAAAGGAAAGGTCCGAGCAATCACTATTGGACGCCGCTGGGACAAACACCAGGATCTGCACAAGAAGTGAAAAAGTGTAGTATGAGTACGACCGATTCCATGTACTTAGTAAGTGTCGAGCCTAACCTCGACGAAGTAGTGACGAGGCTATGACAAGACATTCACTAAAAACTTGTATATAAGTAGAAAAGCAATAAAGAAATAGAGAAAACGAGTAACTACATGATAACAGGAATAACAAATAAATGACAGAGGGACCTAGAATATCATGGACGTGAGGCTTAACTCGCAAGTCACCCCCAAGAGAGGAAGTTTCAAGTACCTTGGGTCATTTATCCAAGGGTATGGGGGAGATAGGCGAGGACGTCATACACCGTATAGGGGTGCGGTGGATGAAATGGAGGGTACGTCTGGTGTCCTGTGTGACAAGAATGTGCCACCTAAACATGAAGGCAAGTTCAATAGAGCATTGGTTAGACCGGTGTTGATACACAATTTTTCCCTATAATATTTTTTCAAAATGCATATATACCTCCAAAACTATGCGTTAGCATCAATTATTATTTTTCCATAATTTCTGCTTTTTAAGGGTTTTAATTAATTTATCCCAGTATTTTTATTTATCTAAACAATTACTAATTGCATCACAAAGGGTTTTATAATAATTTGATGGCTTAATTTTATCATTTGTATTTGTACAAAGTCTTAATTATTTCACAAATAGCCACATTTGCATTTTTGGGTTATAATTGCAATAACTTTGCAATTATAGCCCATGTATGCGTTATCATATCATTTTACAAGAAAATAGATTTTTGTATTTTTTAAAATACTAAGTAATTTTTTTAAAATATTTCTTGGCATGAAAATCATTTTTTATAATCTGTTAATTATTTTTTATAAATTATTTTATCAATTAATTGGGTATTTAACAAATAGCCCTTTTATTCCTTTTATTTTCGGACCTAACCCATTAAACTAGCCCAAACCCCCTTAATATACCAGCCCAATTTCAACCCCAGGCCCAATCTATACCTGCCCGACCCAATAACTCCCGTTTAATCGTGGCCGTTGATCCTTTAGATCAACGGTCCACAACAATACATACAATTTTAACTCAACAGCCAACCCTACCCGCCCCCCCTCTCACGCTTTCATTTTCGCCGTCATTGGTTTCCCTAGCCTCTCCAATTCTCTCTCAACCCAACCTAAACCCTAATCGCCATCAGCAACGAAAAACTCCCATCTATGGAGTTTCCATGCATTCTCCGACCACTACAACCTTCTATACCCCCTGGTTGTTTGATTGCATAGATCCTTGAGAGAATCTCATGGAGATTCAACCTGGTTCTTGCCAAAATTTGTCTGTAGGCCTGTCTGTGGCCTTTCTCGTTTGTGAGTAAGGGTTTCCTCTTATTTTTTCAGTGCGAATCCATAGTTTTTGACCGATTTTCTTTTACCTCTACTGTTTTTGAAAACCCTAGTTTTACTAATATTCGAATGTGTTCAGACCTTTGTAGATCTGAAATGATTCGAGTATTATCGGGTGTTTTCCCTTGAAAATCTTTGTTTTAGTGAACTGCTTCGATTTATTTCATTCTTTCTGAAATTAGGGTTCAGACTTTTCTTCAAAGGTTTTTTTTGAACTTTTCAGTGTTTAAACTAATTATTCTTGACTATCTTGACTGATTCTCGTGTTTATGCTTAAACCCCCAAATGGTTTTGTTTGTGACACTGATTTCTTCGAATTATTCCCGTTATTATGTTTATTTCTTTGAACCAGTCATATTGACTGATTCTATTTAGGGATTTGAACAAACTTTCTTGTTAAAATCAGTACTCTTTGGGATTTTTACCTGATTGATTACTATTAGGGATCCAAATAATTGTCCCGTTAAAATCAGTATTTGCTGAGATTTTTACTTGTTTCCGCATTTGTGACCTTGATTAATTATACTTGACTTAATTAATTATCTGTACGATTTGGGATTTGACTGACTCCCTATATGGTATAGTATTGATTTCTTACCTTAGTTAAATCCCAGTTCTGACCGTTAACTGACTCTCCCATTAACGGGGCCTTTTCCGAATTTCTCTATTGGAATTGATTCTATAATTGGCTGATTGATTCTAATTGATTGAACTGTGATTTCCTTTACCTTATTTGTTTTACTCCTTAAGTGCTATATATACACTCTCACTCTGCCTCTTCAAGACACGAACAATAGTTCACCAACACTCACACTCACACATACTTTGCTCTCATCTCTCTGCTACTTGTGCTCATTGCTTGTCTAGCCGGCTGAAAGCCAATGCTAGGCTACTGAATCCTGCATACCTTTCATCTCTTATTTTCTTCCCTTAACTGGTATGTTTCTATCTCTAATGTCATTGTGAAGTTGAACCTATATGATTCTCTGTTGCTCTATTCCTGTTAATGTCCATGTCTCTTCTGCACTAGTCTAATTGCTTATGTATGTAATTTTATATTTTTTCCTGTTTACTGCTTTGATCAGCATGCTTAAGTTTCACTCTTCATTGTTTTAATCAGCATGTCACTTCTGCTTGAGTATCCATTATTTCCTTAATACAGCTTGTTTACTTTGTGTCTAAGAATCTTGTCTTCCCTGTCCTGTAACTCCAACTAGTATGACTACTTTGTGTAATTGAATTAGTATTTTCCTTGGCCCTTTCTGTATTACTCAGCATGACTACCTCCGTATCTAGGCCTATGTCTCACTGCGTTTAACCAACATGTTTATTGTAGTGCTTAAATCCGGTGCTTTCTTGTCTATTGCATTAAGTTAGTATGCTTACCCTATCACTAAGTATGACTGTTAGACTAGAGTGATTCCTATTTAGACCCTAAATCAGTATGTCCTAGTGAATTGTTATCTGTCCCAGCCTGCTCTATGTCCCTGCTAACTAGCATGACTGCCTTCACCCTGTTTCTATGTGCTCCTGATTCAGGATTCTGTGCTCCCAACCCCTGCTCCCTCTCTGTGTTACTGTCTTTTCTCAGCATGATGTATGCCCACCTAGGGTTAACTAATAAACTAAATTAAAGCTGAGTAATGTGAATCTTGGGTTTGAAACTTGGTGACTTTGTTCTGTGTGTTTTGGTTGGATGAACCTTTTCTTAGAATGTTTCTAAACTATTTTTACTCCTAATGTTTACACCTCTAATTTATTTTCACTCCTAAATGTTTTCACTTTCAAACTATTATCCCTCCTGAACTGTTTTACTTCCATACTGTTTTCCTAAAGTTATTCGTACTCTATCAAGCACTCTCACTCCTACTCTTAGAATACTTAGGATTCTGCCCCTCCAATGTGTGTACTGCCTAGGAATCCATGAGATTCCTCCGAACTCTGGCGCACTGGGGCTGGCCCTTCCACGCTGCACAAAAACTACTTCTCTTTAAAAGGATCTTGGTGTGAGCATTGCCCGGGGTCCCTGAGGCCCTTGGGAACTTTGACACACTAGGATACCCTCTCTTGGACACTATGAGATATGGTACTTTGGACTATTTAAAGGCCTGGTTTTTTTTCCAAGTTTACTTTGGGCCTATCCAGGCTCCCTATAGTATTATTTATTTCTGTAATTCATTTATGGCCTGTAATAATAATTCTTGTAAACAAATATTGGGGATATTATTAAAAGAGAGGGGTTTTTATATATTTTTGTGCATAAATCGGGCATAAATCATGCCCGTAGGATTATTATGACTATTCGCTTGCATTAGAAATCATGCTCTTAGGATTATGATGCTTGCATTAGAAACCATCCTTATAGGTTGTTTCGTGCACTAGAGAATATGTTTATAGGGGCATCATTTGTTTCTAAAACTTTTGCTTTCTAAAAGTTCTGCATAATCATGTCCACTTAGAAATTCTGTCACTAAGTTGCTACAAATCCTGCCTAATAATCATGTTCATTGTCTTATGTGCATTAGAAACCATGCTTTAGGTTTTTATTGCATTCACCTAAATACCATCCCCATATCGTTTTAAATCAGTAATTACCATGTCTATAAGAATAGGTTTTAGAAAACAGTCCCAACACCTAGATATCATGTTTATAAAGATAAGTGCGTATAAAATCAATCATGTGATGTTCAGCACCTAGACAACATGTTTGTAGGACATAACGAATAAAATCTGCATGTTTAAAATCATTTGTTTGCCAATTAAGACTCTGATTATGACTAGATATCATGTCATATGACATCTCAGATCCACGCCTAGGCAAGCTTGTAGGATAATTAAAATCTTGCAAATTGTAAACTGTGCTTTGTTTAGTTATTTATGAATTGCCCAGATTCAGCAAGCCATAAAATCAGTAGGCAAACTGATTAGTTCTCTATTGCCTCGCTTTAACACGATGCTGCATATATTCTGTTTGTCATGCTCACCTAGATATCCTGCTCTAGGATCCTTTGAAATATCTGAAATCTTGCTGTTTGAGACGTGCTATTATTTGCTTGTGTGAGGAGGTAAAAGTGAGCCTTTAATTGTCCCTTTATGTGAATGTCCTATTTGTTTTTGCTTGTCGCTTCGATTTTCTCCTTTTAAGCACTTTAGGAGAGCCTAGAACTGCCTTAATTAGATGCCCTAAACATCTCCAAGGCCATAAGGAAGGGACGGGTAATGCACGCATAGAGTACGTTTAATTAGAATCGCTTATATAACTACTAAGGGGAGGGCAATTGGGTAGTAAAGGATATCAGAACCTGTGCGCTAATACCATGCGTAACACCTCTCATTGAGGAAAGTTTACCGGGTATTGCACAGATGTGATCCTATAGGCTAATAAATCTAGGACCTCCCTTATTCTTGTTTAATCCATATGTGTGCTTAAACTGCTTTATTTGCTTAATGATTAATTCACAAAACGAGTTTGGCTGGGACCCACCGTTGTGGACCTCGAGGGATGCCTAAAACCTTCCCCTCAAGGTAATTTTGAGCCCTTTACCCAATCTCTGGTAACACAAATCGGTTTATATGAGTTATTTGCAATAGGCGCCCTAACGCACCTTAAATCTGTTAGGTGGCGACTCTTCAATTTCTATACCCCTTTCCCAAAAGGAAATGAGTTGTCCCCAAAGAATGTCGAAACCCTGATTTCGCTAAAAAGAGGAGAAAAGGGGGCGCGACAACATGGTGACTCTGCTGGGGATTTTAGGCTTTTACCATAACAATTTTTCTTTGTGAATTAGTCTGAACATGCCTTACTTTGTTAATACTTGCGCACCCTTTACCTTTCCCTCTATGTGAACTTAACTGTTTATTTTCAAGTATTTATTTCCTTAATCCGAAATTGACTTGTCTCTTTGTTTTCCTTCTTAATTGTCTTTCAATTATAAATACGTATTTATTGCTTTTCGTAAACGTGCAAATACATGACAACATGCTATTTATTGCTGCATAAATCATGCTCGACATCATATTTCACTCGTGCCTAATCAATCTTATAGAAACTCTTGATGAGTGGTTGCGCTTTTCCGATATATTACCCTTTAAATTCGGAAAGGCTTATTTGCGGTAAAACTAGTCGATCAACGGTGCAATCGACGGTTCTGTGCCTTTCTCCCTCAAGTTGTCTGCTTGAGGGTACCAGTCTAGATCCCCATAGTAACCTTACTCTTATTTTAACTGTGCATGCATCATGGTCAAACCTAGCCGGGTTAATATGTTGTCCACATAATAACCCTTTACGACGAGCCTTATCCAAAGTCCACCGGGGTTTCCACTATCCCAACGGACGCAACAACGTTTTGTGCATTAATTTGGAGAACTAAATGCCAATATGCTAATCGTGAATATATAAATAGTCGAATCAGGTGGGGGAAAAGGGCCTAACCTTCTTTGTTTCGCAGAAAATGAGGCACGAGGTCTCCAGATTCGGCGTGGTCAGCAACATACCCCCACTGCTACTACATTGGTGGGAAGATTTCCCTCGAGTGATAAGAAACATGTGAAGAAAATCCTAGGAAACTGGCCAGCTGCAACCTTATTCTGGGATAGTGAGAGGGCTGTGTTTTGTTTTGGGGACATAGAAATGACCCCACTCCTAGAGGAAAATTGGAGGATTTGCTGGACTGCCCTGGGACAGCCCTGGGCTATTGGTACCGAAAAATTGCACCGGTAAAGGATTTCTAAAGACGATGGGTTTAAAGAAGAACGCTGACTTGGAATGCTTAAAGAAATCCTATATACCATTCGATTACCTGTATGAGAGATAAGGTAATAGCAAGTCTTACCGTATGTTCCATGATGAGTTTTCCATCACTTCTCTGGGTCACATCCACCGCAGAGTTTTTGTGTTCATTGTATGCTTCTTGGCTCTGATAGTGTTCCCAATGAAAAGGGAAAGAATCCACACTAGACTGGCCATGGTCACGATGACCTTAATGGAGGGAATCGAGGGACAGACATACACCGTAGTCCCTATGATCATAGCCGACATCTACCGGGCTCTGGACCCCTGCCAAAAAGGGTTCAAGCATTTCGAGGGTTGCAATTTGCTGCTACAAGTGTGGTTATTGGAGCATCTCTAAAATGGTCAGTATCGCCAGGAGTTTTTGCGAAGGGCTTGGAATGATCATATTTGCCTTCCATCATCCTAAGCGGATGACTTGCATTCAGGACAGGTTCGCTCAATCGGAAAGTGCTAAGGAATGGGTAGAATTCTTTGACAACTTAACTGAAGAGCAAATCCAGTGGATGTTTGAATGGTTCCCAACTGACGAGTTCATCATCAGGTCCAGGGATGCTCCTCACTTAGTGTTGATCGGGTTAAGGGGAATACTCCCCTATGTTCCCATCAGGGTTACGAGGCAAGCAGGTAGGAAGCAGGTCATACCACGGGTTGCAAAGATGAGCCATTTCTGAGCAGACTTTCAAGATGACGACATCCCTTACAGGTGCCAAGCTCAACATATGTGGCACTACAAGATCATTGTAGAGAAGAACACCATTGAGCCAGACAGGTATCACGCAGGGGGTGCACCCTTCTACCCGGCATGGTTAGAGGACAACCTAGATGGGACAATAAAGCCAGGAACCGGTCGGGGAAACATGGTCATAGATGAAGATGCCGAGGCCCAAGTCAAATACAACAGATTGCGCAAAAGGTTTCATGACTCCGAGGCTGAACATCGGGAGGTACACGAGACAAATATGAGACTGATCAATGAATGGAAAGAGATGTCTATCACCTTCAATAGAAGGTTAGAATATTTGGAGCAAGGTTTGGTGGAGCTGGAAGGTAAAATAATAAAGAGGATCGACAACTGCTAGAATGTTGAAGGAAGCGAGAGAGGACATTTAGCCAGAGCTTACCTGCTGCTGGGGCTGCGCGAGCTGGGGAACCTAGTTGACGGAGTTAGAAAGATCAAGTCCGGGGAAGGTCCTTCTGGGACCAAGTAGACTAGATTTACGTACTTTTCTAAATGTAATGGCCAAGTGCCAATAGTGACTTATCTTTATTATCTTAGTGTCGTTTTGGGATTTGTCTGTTTTTTATATAAGTAAAATGAGGCATTTATTGGCATCTAAGTTCTCCAAATCAACTTGTCGCTAGGCCTACCTCGGGCACAACGAGGCTGCCTAATTAGGACGCAAATTTACATTTCCGCAATATATGTTTAAATACTGCAAATACTCTTTTCAGAACCCTTACTAACTTGGCCACCTTTTGTTTTTCTTTCTTTCTTTTCATTATTCCCATTCCCCAAAGGCTGGTTCGTGCATACTGGCATCATCAACTTATCACACAAGATCCAGGGGCCCTCCACCTTCTCCTCCTCCTACTCCACGAAAAGGCAAAGGAAAAGCAAAGATGGACGATCTGACCGGCACTAAAAAAGAAAACAATACACATGTTGAACATGCCGAAGCTTCTGATGGTTGAGGTACTCAGGCCTCAAATGATACAGTTTCGCGGCTTGAACAAAGAATAGTGGAACTCCAGGGTGAGCTCGAGCATTTTCTGAGTTTAGCAAACCTATCCTTCACACTTAGTGTCCTAGACATCAACCATGCAAACACCCAGAACCCCGCACCACCTCAAAACACACCCAACAAGCGCCCACAGAATCCTCTTGCACCTCACCATTACACAACCCCACCATAAAATCAGACTATCCCTCCACAGTACCAGCAAAACACCTACCTACCATACTCCACAAAATACTCCACCAGTCATTCCTGAACCCCAGAATTCCACCAATGATAACCACTATACCCAAACTCCTGGTCACCAAAATAATCCTATATATGTGGAGACCGTACCTCACTCCACTTAACCCATATTCTATGCACCGGAATCTGCTGAGAAGGACATGCTCATTAAGAACCTGGCTGAGGAACTCAAGAAATTGACAAGTCGGGTTCGAGTCGTCGAAGGAGGCAAATGGATAGAAGGTTTGAACTATGAAGACCTATGCATACAGCCAGATGTAGAACTGTGGAAGGGTAACAAACCTCCAAAGTTCGAAATGTTTGATGGAACAGGTGATCCTAGAGTTCATTTGAGGACTTGTTGTGACAAGCTTGTAGGGATCGGAAAGGATGAAAGGATCCGAATGAAGCTTTTTATGAGGAGTCTTACGGGAGATGCTTTGTCCTGGTACATCAATCCAGGATCCTAAGAAGTGGGCCAACTGGGTGAGTATGGCGTCTGATTTCATGGACAGATTCAGGTTTAACACAGATTATGCGCCAAATGTCTTCTATATTCAGAACCTTAAGAAGAAACCTACTGAGACCTTCCGCGAATATGCTACTCGTTGGAGGTCAGAAGCAGCCAAAGTCCGGCCAACACTGGATGAGGAACAGATGAACAAGTTCTTCGTCAGGGCACATGACCCACAGTATTATGAAAGGTTGATGGTTATTGAAAACCACAAGTTCTCCGATATCATCAAACTCGGAGAAAGGATTGAGGAAGGCATCAAAAGCGGGATGGTGACAAACTTTAAGGCATTGCAAGCCACAAATAAAGATTTGCAGTCTGGGGGTATATCAAAGAAGAAGGACGCGGGAACGGTAATGGTCGCCCAAGGATCCAAAACTCCCCTTGTATATCAAACCTCCCCACTTACATACCAAGCACCTCCACCCACATATCAACCCTCACTTCCCAGATACTTACAACCAGCCACTGCTTACCACAAATATAATTCCCAACGATCTCACTTTTAATCACCTCCAACTCGTCAAAACTACCCAAGACCTCGACCTAACTTTGATCGCAGACCACCCAAACAATACACTGCCATTGCTGAACCCATTGACCAGCTGTATGAAAGGTTGAAGGCTGCTGGTTACGTCACTCCTATCCCTACTGTGACCATGGAAAGCTCATCCCAACGGGTGAACTCAAATAAGACCTGTGCATATCATTCTGGCATGAAAGGCACACCATTGACGAGTGCCGAACACTAAAGGATAAGATCCAGACGTTGACTGACAATAAGGTCATCCAGGCAAAAGAAGCTACACCTAACGTTCGCAACAACCCCCTCCCGATCATAGGGGTGAAGGTATCAATGTGATAGAGAACGATGAGGAATGGGATCCCGAGGGATCAATCAGACTTATCAAAGAGGGTGACGATCCTAAGAAACATGCAATCACACTCAACCCCATTATAGTACAGATACAGCCGCCAGTGGAGGTTGAGGTAACTGCATCAGTCCCATTTGAAGTTGAGGTAGCACCGCCTGCAGCTGCACTAGTTCCATTCGAGGTGGAAGTAGCCGCACCATTTACAGTGAGAGTATCAACCACACCGCCTTTCGATACCAAGGCCGTACCCTGGGATTATGTGGCCGAAGCTAGAAGAAAAGGAAAGACCAAAGTGGAAGAATCTGGCGCTGCGCAAGGGATGACCAGAACGGGAAGAGTCTATACACTGGAGCATTTGGGATAGTCCAGTAAGCAGGATCCAACAGACTGCCCGTTATTGAAATAGATCCGGATGACCTTTGGAGAAAAGTACAGGCGAGGGAGTACTCGGTCATCGATCATTTGAACAAGACTCTTGCTCAGATATCTATCCTGTCACTGCTATAGAATTTAGAAGCACGCAGGAATGCTTTCTTAAAGGTGTCGTACGTACCTAACAACATCACTGGTGGAGAAATGGCCAATATGGTGGGATAGGTGCTGGAAAGTCACAAAATCACCTTCCACGAGGACGAGCTGCCACCCGAGGGTTTGAATCACAATAGGGCACTGCATATTACAGTGCAATACGAAGACAATTTCATTGCCAAGGTTCTGATCGATGGGGGATCTAGCCTCAACGTTTGCCCATTGACAACACTGAAGAGGTTGGGCAAAGGCTTGTATGAGATACGAGAAGGGACTATGAATTTGAAGGCATTTGATGGGTCTCAGATAGCTACCATCGGGGAAATTAATCTTTGTCTGCAGATGGGGCCTACGTGGTTTGATGTCGAGTTTTATGTGCTGGACATATCTGCATCATACAATCTGTTATTGGGACGACCATGGATATATGCCGCTGGGGTTGTAGCGTCAACCTTGCATCAGGCAGTGAAGTTCGAGTGGAACCACCAAGAAGTGATTATTATGGCGATGGAAGCAACCCTATTTACACCCGTCAGACCATCCTAGTGGTTGAGAATGGAAGAAGGCTAGGTGGAGAAACCTACCATCTTATCGAGCGGGGCAACGCAATCGACAAAGATAAGTGGTGGGATAGCAAGATAGCAGGCATGATGAACTGGAGAGGGTACGAGCCTGGCAAGGGTCCTGGTAAAAATCGTCAGGGCATCACCAAGCCAATACAGCCAAAGCGCCATGGTACCACTTTTGGGCTGGGATATCAATACACCTGGTAAGAATACAATGACTAGTTACCACCATGGCGAGGTCCGTACTATCCACTTGAGCAGCCTATACCGCACCTGAGTCAGACTTTCCAGCAGACCGGCATTATATGGGGATCAGAGGAGGAAGAAGCACTGGCAGCCTTAAGGAACCTATTCCTGGAAGGTGATGACATGGAATGTTGTGTAATTGTTGAGGAGGAGAAGGAGGAAGGCCCTACCATCCGAGCTGTGGAGAGAGGATCATTCCTCAAGAATTAGACCGTCAGACCATCCAGGGCCCGACGAGTCCCGGGGTAGCAAGGCTTCTGAGAAAATGATGATTTCCTTTTTGCATTTTTGTTTTAAATAATATTTCCAATGTTCAAACGCTATTTTTAATTATTGAAAATCGCATTTGACTCTTTCAAGGAATCGATGTTTATTATTACCATTTTTTTCTCATATCTTTATCTATACAAAAATACTATTTCATATCTCGATAAACCAGCAACTGTGGTATGTAATGAGGTAACGCAACAAAGGAATAATGATTCAGAAGAAGAAGATGTCATACCCGAGGAAATCATCAGAGAAGTAGAGGATTTTGAGAACAAGACTATGTCCAACCTGGACGAAACAGAAATAACCAACTTAGGAGATTCAGAAACTATCAAAGAGACCCACATCAGCATTCACTTGTCGCCGTCAGAAAAAGAAGAGTACACATAGTTCTTGAAGGAATATGAGGACATCTTTGCATGGTCATACGACGTATGACCGGGTTAAGCACATCTATTGTGGCTTAAAAATTGCCCACAAACCCAATGTGTCCGCCGGTGAAGCAGAAACTCAGGAAATTCAAGCCTGATATGAGTCTGAAGATTAAAGAGGAGGTTACTAAGCAGATCAATGCCAAAGTCCTCAAGGCCGTCGAATACCCAACTTGGCTAGCCAACATCGTGCCAGTTCCGAAGAAGGACGGAAAGGTTAGAGTATGCGTCGATTATCGGGATCTCAACAGAGCCAGCCCGAAGGATGATTTCCCGCTTCCAAACATACACATCTTAATCGACAATTGTGCCAGACATGAACTCCAGTCCTTTGTAAGTTGTTTTGCTGGTTATCATTAGATTTGGATGGACAAAGAGGACGCTGCGAAAATGGCTTTCATTACACCATGGGGTGTGTACTGCTATAAAAGGATGCCATTCGGCCTAAAGAATGCTGGGGCCACTTATATGAGGGCCATGACTACCATCTTCCATGACATGATATATAAGGAGATCGAGGTGCATGCGGACGACGTCATCATTAAATCCAAGAAAGCCACAGATCATATAGCAGACTTGAGGAAGTTCTTCGACAGATTGCGGAAGTACAACCTGAAGTCAAACCCCGCAAAATGTTCATTCGGGGTTCCCACCGGAAAATTACTAGGATTCATCGTCAACTGCCGAGGGATAGAGTTGGATCCGTCAAAAGTCAAAGCCATCTAGGAGCTACCACCGCCAAAGAGTAAGAAGGATGTAATGAGTTTTCTAGGACGGCTAAACTACCTGAGCAAGAAGTTCACTCCATATGAAGCGCGGTACTCTTCGCTAGAATGTACCTGCTGCGCTCTGACCTGGATAGCTCAGAAGATGAGGCATTACTTCTGTGCCTACACAACATATCTCATATCAAGGATGGATCCCTTGAAGTATATCGTTCAGAAACCCATGCCCACTGACAAGCTGGCTAAGTGGCAAATCCAGTTGAGTGAATTCGACATCGTTTATGTGACTCAGAAAGTAGTTAAGGGACAGGCACTGGCGGATCATCTTGCTGAAAACCTTGTGGGAGGAGAATACAAACCCTTGAAAATGTACTTTCCCTATGAAGAGGTACTATTCATAGGAGAAGACATTGCTGAGTCCTAAGACGGTTGGAGGATGTTCTTTGACGGAGCGGCAAATTTCAAGTGAGTCGGTATTGGAGCCGTCTTGGTACCGAAAACTAG
The DNA here is from genome assembly GCF_001879085.1 of Nicotiana attenuata. Classification (NCBI taxonomy): domain Eukaryota; kingdom Viridiplantae; phylum Streptophyta; class Magnoliopsida; order Solanales; family Solanaceae; genus Nicotiana; species Nicotiana attenuata. The sequence goes on along the minus strand of NW_017670362.1, from coordinate 478,960 downwards.
CCAACATTATCCGGTATCTGCAAAACTTAGATTTCCCTACACCAACAACATGGCGGAGTATAAAGCTTGCATACTAGGACTCAACATGGCCATTGACATGAATATTCAGGAGTTGCTGTTGATTGGTGATTCAGATTTGCTTGTGCACCAGGTACAAGAAGAATGGGCTACCAAAAATTCCAAGATATTGCAATATCTACACCATGTGCAGGAATTGAAGAAGAGGTTCACGAAGATAGAATTTCGGCATATTCACAGGATTCAGAATGAGTTCGCCGACGCATTGGCCACTTTATCATCAATGATACAGCATCCGGACAAGAACTTCATTGATCCTATCCCATTAAGGATCCATAGCCAGCCATCATATTGTGCCCATGTTGAAGAGGAAACAAACGGGAAACCTTTGTTCCACGACATCAAGAAATATTTGGAAAAAGGAGAATACCTAGATCATGCGAACAATACTCAAAAATGCACACTTTGGAGACTGTCCAACAATTTGTTCCACAACAGAGGAACCCTATATAGAGGGACTCCTGATTTGGGACTATTGAGGTGTATCGACGCAAAGGAAGCTTCTAAGCTGCTTGAGGAGATACATGCCGGGACTTGTGGCCCGCATATAAATGGTTTTATCTTGGCCAAGAAGATACTCAGGGCCGGTTATTGCTAGATGACCATGGAAATAGACTGCATCCAGTATGTACGAAAGTGCTACCAATGTCAAGTGCATGCAGATATGATAAAAGTGCCGCCCAATGAGCTCAATGCAACAAGCTCACCTTGGCCATTCGCCGCTTGGGGAATGAATGTCATTGGTCCAATCGAGCCCACCGCCTCAAATGGGCATCGGTTCATCTTTGTAGCTATTGATTACTTCACCAAATGGGTTGAAGCAGCATCTTACAAGGCAGTGACTAAGAAGGTCGTGGCAGATTTTGTCCGCGACCGGATTGTTTGTCGATTAAGAGTTCTAGAGTCTATCAACACTGACAATGCCGCCAATCTCAACAGTGATTTGATGAAGACCATGTGTGAGACTTTCAAAATCAAGCACAAGAATTCCACATCATATAGACCTCAGATGAACGGAGCCGTGGAAGCTGCCAACAAAAACATCAAGAAGATACTGAGGAAAATGGTAGAGAATCACAAACAATGGCACGAGAAGCTACCATTCGCCTTACTGGGATACCGTACCACAGTTTGCACATCAACCAGGGCAACTCCCTACTTGTTGGTTTATGGTACTGAAGCTGTTATTCCTGTTGAAGTGGAGATTCCTTCCTTGAGGATCATACAAGAAGCTGAGCTCAGCGACGCAGAATGGATAAAGAGCCGTTTATGAGCAGCTGTCCCTCATAGACGGAAAGAGGATGAATGCAGTATGTCACGGACAACTTTATTAGAACAGAATGTCCAGAGACTTCAACAAAAGAGTCAAGTCGAGACAGTTCACACCGAGGCACCTGGTGTTGAAGAAAATCTTTCCACATCAGGATGAAGCCAAAGGGAAATTCTTTCCCAACTGGCAAGGCCTTTACGTGGTTCACAGAGTATTGACAGGAGGAGCCCTCATACTTGCAGAAATGGACGGAGAAGTCTGGCCAAAACCAATTAATTCTGATGCAGTCAAGCGATGCTATGTGTAACTGTTTATGTTTCCCGCATATCATGTAAATTGAACTACGCTCGATCTGATTCCCGTTTAAGAGGTGATACGTAGGCAGCCCTGTAGGTTCGGTCACAATTTAATAAAATTTTATTTTTCCCCACAATCAGAAACCGGGACAGAATTTTGTGGAGGAGCCTCAAAATTCCAAAGCAAGTTCAGCCGGTCGCAATATATACAACAGTCGGAAATGTTTGTCCATTTAACTGGGGCAAAATTTTGAGGAGGACCCTCAAAATTCTATAGCAAGAGAAGTCGCAATGCCTCAGATCGTGTCACAGTCATTGGTTCATCTAACCAATTTCTAAAATATATTTTACTATGTCTCGGAAAACTATGCATGCTTGTTTTCGAAATAACTCTGTTTAGCAAATGCTACCCCCAATGATTTGAACAGGACTTCCAGACCGAGCAAAATATGTCGAGCAAGCCGACGGAGGCACTAACCGACCTCCCCCCTACAGAACTCGCAATTTCTCTTTGAATGTAGGAATAAGGAATATGCACGCCTCGAAATCACGATACTGAATCTACTTCCAGCTAAGAAATACTGCTATCGTCTGCTATTTTTTCTATCTGCATGGGACTAAGACCTGTCATGAACCTTGCATAAGGCTAAGCCCTGCCCCCATATTTGCATAAGGCTAAGCATTGCCTTCTATTTGCATGGGACTAAGCCCTGTCCCGAACCTTGCATGAGGCTATGCCCTGCCCCCATATTTGCATAAGGCTAAGCATTGCCTTCTATCTGCATGGGACTAAGCCTTGTCACGGACCTTGCTTGGACTAAGCCTTGTCCCAAATCTTGCATAA